>NW_026879163.1:0-253096 GCF_032173495.1 Musca vetustissima
CAGAAGTTATTCTCCTAGAAGCCCAGAGGATCTTCTCTCGGAGGTCTTCTTCACGAAAAAACCAACGATTTTTTATTAAAAATTCTGCTTCTCCCAAAGCAACGACCTTCAGATCGTCTCAAGGCGAAGCAATTTTGAAATTCCCTCACACAGAAAAAAAGTTCCGTTTACATTGTTAGAAATTTTTATGATTGTTTTTGTTATTTACATTCCAAACATGTTGTGCATGACTAAATCCGTCCATCACAAGCCATCTGGCCAAGCAGGGTGGTAAACAATCTCACCCTAGCCATTTAACATTCTTTGGCTATAGTATCTGGAAAAAATCCAGCTTTTTTTGTAGTTGTTTTACAAAAAAATTGCCAACAATCAAAAATGTGGAACACTTGATCGATGTGCTGAATAAATTTTTTTGCCTTTCTTCAGATTTGAAATTCAAAGTGAATACCATTAAAATTGATTTGTGTTTTTATTTATTGCTTGAAAGTACGAAATGAGAGAATACGAAAAAAACAAACTGTAGACGATGTAGCTTTTTCAAAAGAAAAAAAAAACGTGCTTTATCATTACAACAACAACAATACAATAAAAAATGACACCCAAAGCAAACAACCTTAAACCTCGTTCGAAGTAGAGATACAAAAAACGTTGCATTGCAGTAGAGAAAGAGGGAGAGCGAGAAAAACGTTAAAAGGGGTACAAGATCACAACTTTTTAAAATAACCAACAACAAAATGATTTTAAATAAAAACTAAATTTATTAATGATTTAGAAAAACAACAAAGCCAATGGCATAACTCATTCAATATTTAAATACTGCATACCAAAAAAACAGAAGCAGCAACATTCATAGAGGCCAATGTCGTTGTTGTTGCATATGACATCATGTGATTGAATGAATTTTGTATCTGCAAAAGATAATTGAAGAAAAAAACATTCCAAATGTAGTTTTTTTTTTCATCTACAAAAATATTTCCAGCCATGATCATTTAAAACATTTTTTTTCATAATTATAATTAACCTTTTACACTCTCCCTATGTTCTCGGCAATCATCAATTAAGTGACCGATTTACCATGAAACAATAAAATCATAATTTTTAAGAGGAAACAAGAACCGAAACACTTTAAATTAAGTCTTTAAAAAAAACCACATGTGCCCTGTCTTTACGTACATATACAGCTAATACGTAACACACCATAACGAATGACTAACTTGAGCACATACACCATACCATACTCAGCATGGATTAACAGGGATTTAAGACAAGCAATCAAACAACAATAACATCACATTAAACAGCTGTTTGACACACTGTGATTGTTCTTGTTTGGTAATTGTGTGCCTGCCTGCCCGCACAGTGGAGAGCCGCCACTTAACACAACAACAAACCATTAATTGATGGAGTGTTTGAGAGAGAGAGGGGGAATGTAATAAGAACAATGCATGCAATTTAACTGTTGCAATGATAGTATCTCTTGAAGAGAGAGAGAGAGAGCGCGGCCATCATTGGAGTTATTTAAATGAGGGTTGTTGTTTCGTTTATTCATTTTATATCTGCTTTAATTCAAGAATGATCTTGAACTACAAGAAAAAAACAGTGGACATTCAAAACAATCGTACGACAGGAGCATCACACAACAATAAAGCACACATACATGGAGTTAGAAAGAGAGCGAGAGATAGTGTACTGAGAGCAATGCATGTCATTTAACTGTTGAAAACAAAACATCATTTGAAGAGAGCGCTGTGGTCTCTTCATATCACTAATTGATGGCCATCATTATCACAGTTAAACAACTTATATGACAGAAGATTTTCCCTTCCTTTGTGTAGTTTATTCAAACATGATCATGAATTATTTTGTGTTTAAATGCAAATGGAACATAACACAACAACAACAAAAATGTTAACTGCTTTTAATAACAATAATTAAGTGAATAGACAACACGGTCGTTCGCTAAGAACATCACTTAACACTAAAACAAAGAATACAGAAATGATATGAGATTCGGAGCCCCATGCATTCATTTTTTAACGGCTACAAAGAAAGCTTAATTTGAAGGGAAAGAGGGAGAGCACAGTCATTAATGATGGCACTCATCTTTGTTATCAATTTAAATGAGACAAAATAATCTTGTAAAACATTTTATTCATATGTAAATGGACAACAAATGTTAACTTCTATTAATAAGTGGACAACAAAAGAAAGAGAAAACAATGTCACAAAATGTATAACGGCGGCAATACAAGACAGTGAATGGTCCACTTTAGATGAGAGATGCTCTCAACAAAAGAATAACACAAATGACAAACGTGAGAGTGATTCCGGTAATATGTATTTTACTGCTGTTGTTGTTATTGTTAGAAAACAGCTGATATAGCATGTGCCTGCCTTTTGTGTGCCATTCTTTTGACATAAATCTGTAACATTTATTAAAGCAATCGAATTAATATTACAAGCTATAAAATATGTTACCAATAGAAAGTAAATTATATTTATAATGGAATCTAATAATAATAATGAAGAGATGTCACTTTTCATGATACAAAAATAGAGATGATCTCAAATGAAAAGAAGAATACAAATGACAAGAATGTGTCATTTTCTGTTGTACTTGTTCTTGTTGTTAGAAAAACAGCTGATATATGATGCCTTTGGTGTCTTGGAATGAAATAAGAATGGAACATTTATTTTTTTATAATAAAATTAGAAATTTTTAAATATGTTTTCAATAGGAAATACATTTCCAGATGCAAAATACAAATATGAATAAAAAATAACGAATAAGAAAACTAGTTTTCTAATTGCGTTTACCTTTTATTTATTTATTTTTCATAGCTAATATTTATTCCAGTATCTGCTGTCTCACACATACAAAAAGTACTTTGTATAATAGTAATAAAAATGTAAATAGAATTCTATTAATTAATTGTTAAACGACTACGTAATTATTATTGCATAAATTTAAATGAAATAACAAAAAATAACACACAATATTCTAAATGACCTTGCCTTAAGTGTTATTAAAAAAAATAAAATAAATAATAAAAAAAGTCAAAATAAAAAATTAACGAACTTCTACGGAGAGAGAATAACGAGACCAACAAATTAGTTTCAACGAAATTAAATAATATTTATTTTTAATATACAAGAAAAATTAATAATATTAAAAACCAAAAACTAACGAGTGTTTTCAAAAAACACTGTAAACAACAAATTGAAAACTACGCAGGACTTCATTTGAATAAAAGATAAAATGAAATTTCCTGAATATGTTCCGAACAATATTTTGGTAAGAAATTATTTATTTTTTAATTTTTAAATTTTTATTTATATAATTTTTAATTTTTCTTTTATATTTTTAATTTTTTTATACACTTCGAATATTTGAATTGGCTCTTCTAATTAAGACATCATGTAATCTGGATTAAACATGTGATAATTTATTTATAAAAAAACAAATAGCTAATTTTACTGGTTATTATTTTTTCACATTCAAATAAAACAAAAGCTGTAAATTAGACACAATTTTGTTTTGTTTTTGTTGTTTTCAAACCCAAATTTGTTTAATATCGAGTGAATGAAATATTATTATGCATCGAAGTTGGTTAAGCCCCTTTAACAGCGTGTGTTTTGTGTGTGTGGGCGTTAAGTCATCGTCTGTCATATGACTGAATGACTTTTAGCCTGACTTGTTTTTTTGTATACAACAATTTTCATGAGACATAAATTAACAGAAAATTTAAATGCAAATTCAGTTCAATAAACTGAAAAAATGAAATACACCAAAATTTACATAAAAGTTAGTTTTACTATTTTTTTTATTAATTGTAAAATTTAGTTTTACATCACAATTTTTAGTTTTTTTGTTTTAATTTTTTATGGTGTGTGTGTGTGTGCAAAGTAACAAACCCATAATTTGTGGGTTGTGTATTTAGGTTCTATTGCCAAAGTTGATTTGAAATGCAGGTGTAGATGTTTTTTTTTTTTTTTTTTTTTTTTTTTTTTTTATTTAATGCTTAAGTGAATATTGAATGGTAATATTTATAATTAAACTACATATTGCATAAAATATTGATAGACACGAAATTGAAGTATTGATTCTGAATATGAAAAGAAATAAACAAAGACTTAAATGGTTTGGTTTTTATAACCCAAGCAATTAAACTTCAAATATTAAAAACAATTTTTTTCATTTTTTCAAAACAACCCCAATTTAAAGAAAAAATATATATTATTGTTCTAAAACTCAAATAAACATTCCAACATTTTCTACGCCTCAGATTTATGTTTGAAGATTTTTTAAAAAATCTTGAATTTATATTGCTTAAAAATATTTGAATATTTGAAAACAGTATTCCTTGAGACATCCATAGAGAATATTCTTTAAAACAATCAGAGCTACTGAACGGTGCTAAAAATATTGTTAAAAATATATAAAAAAATGAAAAAAAATCTTTAAAATTTTATTAAAAAAGTTCTGAAAATATCTCTTGAAAAATATTGTTTTATTTTTTAGAAATTTTTTAATATTTTCTAAAAATTTTCTAAAAAATTTTTTTAAAAAATATTTTTTAAAAAATATTCCTAAAAAATTTATTTAAATTTTTTCTTATTTTTTAATATTCTTTTTAAAATGTTCCTTTAAAAAAAATTTTGAAAAAAATTCTTTAAAAAAGGTGCTGGAAATATTATTAAAAATATATAAAAAATTGAAAAAAAAAATCTTAAAAAATTTAACAAAAAAATTCTGAAAATATCTCTTGAAAAATATTGTTTTAAAATCCTCTCAAAAAAAAAAAAAAAAAAATATTTTTAAAAATTTTCTAAAAAATATTCTTTAAAAAAATTATTTAAAAAAAATTCCTCAAAAAATTATTGAAATTTTTTTTAATTTTTTTAAAATGTTCTTTTAAAAAATTATTGAAAAAATATTCTTTAAAAAAATATTTTCTTAAAAAATCTATAAACGCCTTGTTATAGGACTCTAAAAAATATTTATAAAAAAATCTACGCCTTGTTATAGACCTATAAAAATATTTATAAGGAAAGTAGTAAAGTGGGACTGGGCCGACATTGACCCATTGGTTATTTGTTATACAATTAACATGAATAAGTCGAAATTATATATGGAAGCTATGCTATATCTGAAGCGATTTCAAGGAAACTTGCCAGAGATTAATTTATATAAACTTCAGTACATTGTGTCAATCGGCCTAGCTATGGATCTTTAGTGCACCCTGTACTTAAAATCGGACGAAAATATATATAGGAGGTGTATGTAAATCGGAACCGATTTTTACGAAACTTTGCACACATTATTCTAGACTTAATTTAGACTTTGGTGCACAAATTTCGTGCCAATCGAAATATATATAGGGACTTTGGTGCACTATTTACCTAAAATCGGGCGAAACTATATATGGGAGCTATATCTAAATCTGAATCGATTTTCACCAAACTTAGCACACGTCATTCTAGACTTTATTCAGTACGCTATGCCAAAATTCGTACAAATCGAATGATTTTCAGGGCCTTTGGTACACCATTTACCTTAAATCGGACTAAAACATATATGGGAGCTATACCCAAATCTGAACCAATTTTCAAGAAACTTGACATACATCATTCTAGACCTAATTCATTACGCTGTGCCAAATTTCGTGCAAATCGAAGGATATATAGAGACTTTGGTGCACCATTTACATAAAATCGGACGAAAATATATATGGGAGCTATATCTAAATCTGAACCGATTTTTACGAAATTTAACACACATCATTCTAGACCTAATTCATTACGCTGTACCAAATTGCGTGCAAATCGAAAGATATATATGCACAGTTTACATTAAATCGGGTGAAAATATATATGGGAGCTATATCCAAATCTGAACCAATTTTCAGGAAACTTGACACACATCATTCTAGACCTAATTCATTACGCTGTACCAAATTTCGTGCAAATCGAAAGATACATATGCACTGTTTATATTAAATCGGATGAAAATATATATGGTAGCTATATCTAAATCTGAACCGATTTTTCCCAATTTCAATAGGGTTCGTCCTTGGGCCAAATAAGTGACATGAACAGACAGAGGGACATACATAAATCGACTCAGAAAGTGATTCTATGATATTCTCCAAAGGAACCATGTGTCTATCTCGTTTCCTTTTGCCTGTTACAAACATGTGCACAAAGACATAATACCCTGTACCACCGAGTGGTGAAGGGTATAAAAATCCATTCTCCAAATCGAAAGTATGATTTAAATCTTCCTTCTAAAAATATTATTTTTTAATATAATTCTTCTCGTAGGGGTTGAAAAAAATATTTTTAATAAATCCACGTTCTGCAGGTCTCATAAAAAATATTATTTGAGGGGCGTCTACATATTTCATTTAAAAATGCAAATTACAAAAATGGTTTAAATTGTGTGTGTGTGTCTGTGTTTTTATACCCTCCACCATAGTATGGAGGGTATATTAATTTTGTCATTCCGTTTGTAACACATCGAAATATTCATTTCCGACCCTATAAAGTATATATATTCTTGATCAGGGTAAAATTCTAAGACGATCTAGCCATGTCCGTCCGTCCGTCCGTCTGTCCGTCCGTCCGTCCGTCCGTCTGTTGTAATCACGCTATCTTCTGAAGGAATTGAGATAGGGTGCTGAAATTTTGCATAGGGTTGTCTTTTGTCTGCAGGCAGGTCAAGTTCGAAGATGGGATATATCGGTCCACGTTTAGGCATAGCTCCCATATAACAGTACCTCCCAAATTTCGGTATTTTGGGGTTCTTGAGCTCGTTTTTCAACAGAATACGCTGAAAATTGGTACATTGAGTTCTTATTGGGTACTGAATGTCTACACAACAAATTATAAATATAGGTCCACTTTTTCTGGTAGCCCCCATATAACGGTACCTCATAATTTTCAGTATTTTGGGGGTTTTGATCGTATTTTTCCACCGAATTGGCTGTAATTTAGTATTTTGAGTTCTTAATAGGTACCAAATCTCTCTACAAAAAATTATGTATATAGGTATATTTTTTCGGATAGCCCCCATATAAGGGTACCCCCAATTTTCGGTATTTTGGGGTTCCTGAGCGCGTTTTTCAACCGAATACGCTGAAATTTAATACATTGGGTTATTAATAGGTACAAAATCTCTCCACAAAAAATTATAAATATAGGTCAATTTTTTCGGATATCCCCCATATACGGGTACCCCCCAATTTTCAGTATTTTGGGTTCTGGAGCGCGTTTTTCTACCGAATACGCTGAAATTTTGTACATTGAGTTCTTAATAGTTTCCAAATCTCTCCACAAAATATTATGAATATAGGTCCATTTTTTCGGATAGTCCCCATATAAGGGTACCCCCAATTTTCGGTATTTTGGGGTTATTGAGCGCCTTTTTCAACCGAATTTGCTGCAATTTGGTATTTTGTAGGCGTATATGGTAACAAATCTCCCTACCAAAAATTATTAATATTCGCCCCCTTTTTGGGGTAGTCCCCATATACCCCCTTTTTTATATTAAAATTTTTATCGGATTTGTTGCGCGTTTTGGGTTTGGTTCTAAGACCCTTTTGTAATCATTTCAACTGCGGAGGATAGAGAGATAAAAAATTAGAACGTAAGGTTCGGTAGTGAACTATAGCCGCATTTAGACCTAGCCCCTGATTGGAGGTTCCAGAAGGAGTGGACCGATATTCCCCATCTTCGAATTTGAACTAAGTTTGGAAGAAATAATAAGATGGGCAAAGTTTGGATGAAATCTAAATTTTCTGAAACGGATTTGGTCCAAAGAAACATGGGGTCTAGAACCAATATTTCGATGAGGCACATTTTCACCGTGTGAAAGTGTATACACACTAATTAGCCATAAGGCTGAGGGTATAATTATCCTTTAAAATTTTCTAAAATTTGTATTATGGTTTACATAATCTGTTTTTAGAAATGTCGGTATAGGTGCACTTTTTGGTATGTTCCCTATATTTTCATTTATAGTACCTGTCAATATATCTATGGTGGAGGGTATCCAAAGTTCGGCCCGGCCGAACTTACCGCTTTTTCACTTGTTGGTGATTCATTTTGGTCGCTCTCCAATCTTCATTATTTGCCACCTTCCAAATAGATAAAAGACCAAAAAGATTACATCAAAAACACGTATTTCATTTATGTTTTTTTCTCTTTTTTATTTACTTTATTATTCATATGGAAATAAATGTTGAAAATTACTACCTACCTGCTGCATTTCCGGTTATTTAATTCACGCACGATTTTTTATTATGAAGTCTTAATTTTAAATATTTTTTTAAGATATTCATTGGATCATAATTTTTCTTTTTATGTTACAAAATTGTAATTTTTTTATTCGAATATTTTTTTTATTAATTTCCTTCCTTTCTCTAACTTGTCTCCCTCTCTCTCTCTCTCTCTCTCTTTTACAGGGTGATCGTACAACATGGGAATATCACACAGTTTCGGTAACTCGTGTGCCGGGCTATGGTTTTGGTATTGCCGTTTCCGGTGGTCGTGATAATCCCCATTTTGCTAACGGTGATCCTTCAATTGCCGTATCAGATGTTTTGAAAGGCGGACCCGCTGAGGATCGTTTACAGTAAGTAGAAAAGAAAATAAAAATTGAAAAATAAGAATTAATTAGAAATAGAAAAATTGCTAAATCACTTGAGGAACATTTGGATAAGGGAAATTCCGCACACACATGTTTCATTTTAAAAACTTCCAACATTTTTTTGTAAACAGTTAAAAAATTCCCTTATGATTTCTTTTCCTTGAATTTATAGAAAACTGAAGAAATCCTTCACACATGTTCTTCTTAACACAAATCTCGGTTTTTTCCAAATATTCAAAATTTGTCTTAGGATGTTTTCCTTCGTTTTTTTCCCCTGTCATTCTCTTTTGTAAACACACAAGTGTTCTCTTTTTTTTTTTTGTATTTACATATGTTGTATTTTATTATGTTTAGTTGTTTTTGTTGTTAGAAAATTTCCCTATTTCCTTTTTGTGTAAAGTGTGGAAAAAGGGAGATAGAGAGAGGAAGTAAACGAGTCATTAAGCACGTTTTATGCCTTTTTGCCGACATATCAGTCACAGCCTATTAAACGTGGGTGTTAACAGCCAGGAGATATTTATTTGAAATTTGTCAACTGATCGTTCTTTGATTGTTCTAAGATAACCGGAAATTCGACAAAAATAGTTTTGGATGTGCAATTGTTGTTCATTTGTCAAGTCATTGACATTCGGAATTTTACGTAAAGTACTAAAAGAGAAATTGGGATAATTTAGTGGGAACTGATAAATAATCTATACTAATAAAAGAGTAAAGTGATTGACTGACTGATTTAACGATTCATCAACGCCCAGACGAAACGGCTGAAGCTAGAATCTTGGGTGAGGGTCACTCTTGGTTCAAAGGTGACAGATAAGGCTGGGGTTTTTGAAATTCGTACTAGAAAAGTAAAAAGTACTAAATGTGATACCATTTGTATTTGGCGAACCGAAATCTTAAATTTTAAATGAGGGCCGCTGATGGAGTGTAGAATAGATATAGCAAAGGTTTTTTTTTGGACATTCGAACTCTAAGTGTGCGAAAAGTACTAAAATGTACTAAATTTGGTACAATTTCGTAGCGTGTGTATGGATGAAATTTGGAATGCGAATAGGGTTTGAGATGTAGGGTCGGTTTAGGTAGATGGTTATAAAAGCGTGTACTCATGTGTACGAAAAGTACAATATGGTACTATATTTGGTACAAATTTAATTTGGAGATACAAATCGAGCTGGAATCCTGGTATTTGGAATTAACATTACCGTCGGAGTGTAGGGTTGGGATATGTACGTAGTTTTGGAATTTTTTACTTATGTATACGAAAAGTACTAAATCGTACTATAATTAGTACAATTTGGATTTGGGTGAACCAATAGAGCGGGAACAATGAAATTTGGAGTCAGGATCACTATGGGGTGTGGGAATGGGGTCAGGATTCTGTTTAAGAAATTAATTCGTTTGTGTACTAAATGGTACTAAATTTGGTACCATTTGAATTTTAGGTGAACCAATAGAGCTAGAATCATGAAATTTGGAGTCAGGATCACTGTTGAGGTGTAAGATTGAGATATGTGAAAGTTTTAGAAATTTGTACTAATGTGTACTAAATTTGGTACAATTTGAATTGTGAGTGAACCGATAGAGTTAGAACCCTAAAACTTTAATTTAGGATCAGTGTGGAGGTGTGGGATTGGGGTATATAGGAAGGTTTGGAAATTAGTACCACTATGTACTCATTGGTACTAATTGTACTAAATTTGGTACAATTTGAATTGTGAGTGAACCGATAGAGTTGGAACCCTGAAACTTGGATTTAGGATCACTTTGGGGGTGTAGGTTTATGGAAAAAATGAGGTTTTAGAAATTCGTACTACTGTGTACTAAATTTGGTACAATTTGAATTATGAGTGAACATATGCTCGTTTGATAAAGAATTTATCGCCATAAATTTTATTTCATTCATTCGCGAGCGAATTTTTGCGCTCCCTGCCTAAACGCATTTTCTGCAAAATCGATTTTTTTGAGTTGTGCCGGTCTTGCAGCAAATGAGCGATATGTTCTATACAACCCACTAGCAGAAATTTTATATTGATATAGTCACCATATAAGATTCCCGAACTTCTTAAAACATTTTGAGAAAATTTAATATCCTAAAAATCTTGGGTAGAAAAGGGATTTTTCCATCATCCTATAGAAATGTCGGTTAAAAAATATTTTTTATTTTTCTGAAAATATATCAAACCATTTATATTTTAATATCCCCTTATTTATATTTTAATCTCAAAAAATTTCAGATTTACTATGAAGGTAGTAATAACAACAAATGTTCATTTTATGCTCTCCCAACGATATCTTACCACTTCAAGCCTCCCCTTTTTTTTAACTGTTGTCTTTGATATTTAATTAATTTAACAAACTGCTTATCTATGAAGATATTTCGATTTAATGTTTACACAGCGTATTATTGGTCTTACGTTAATGAAACAAGAAAAAAGACAAAATTCCAAAAGAAAGTAAACACGGAATATCAGAGATGAAGAAATTAAAAAAAAACAAAAACAAAAAATACGTAGTTCGAGGTTTATTTAGTGCACACGCAATGTCCATTGAGATAAGAAACAGATTAAGATATGTTTGGGCTTAATGTTAAACGGAAATAGAGCTCTCAAAGGAATGCAGTGTGATTCTGGGGAAGGGGATTTTTACAAACATTCACACGTGACTTGTGACAATCATATCTCAGTGGATGATATTAAACAGACAGGGATTTTTTTGTTATATAGAAAAACATTTTTGTTATATTTCTCAAACTGTTTGCTATATTTCCATCCCCAACCTTTAATAAATCGGTATTATAAGCGTATTCCAAATAAATATGATCCTGATTATTAATGTAAATTTCGGCTTCGTTATCAGAGCCTTAATAGAATTGACATATTTGTATGTCTCTTTATAATATTTTGTAAATTGACGTATCGCTTTGAATTGTAGCTTCCACCTCTTTCCCTCCTCTACCACTCAAACCCAAAGTGTTGTGTGCCCATTTCAGATTATTGAAAAGAAACTCCGTTATCATCTCCATCATTTATTTGTAAACGTTTCTTAAAAAAAATGATAAGACTCTCCCGGTAACAATATGTTCATCATAACCTCAATCATACTTACACCTACTTATATAGACTTTAATTACACAATTATTAAACCTCAAAAAAAGGTAGCAATGTCGATGTAAGATGTTGTAAGCAGTACTTATACCTGAACATTGGTATTTGAAGATTTATTTGTTGTTTTCTTTAATGAGACTGTTATCTTAATTTACCATACCATGGTCGTTAACGCACAGCCAAATTGGTGTCGTCTGGCTCTGGTGTTACGCATCATCATCATCATCTCCGACTTTACGCTTCCGTACTTTATTAATGATGTGTGTTATGATGGTGGTACTACAATGTGACATATTTTTCAAACACAAAAAAAAAAAAAAAATAATAATATTTTTTCCAATGCTTCATTGAAAATAATTAAGAGGATTTAATTTTATGAATGCTGTGTTCAATATCGAAATATATTTTTTATTTTATTTATTTTTTTTTTGATTTTGAGAAATGTCTGATAAGAAAATATGACACAAATATTCGATTTGTCATTGGAGAGACAGCATTGCTTTTTAAAATCAAATTGTGGGACAAAAAAAATATTTTCATGACCAGGGAAGTTATTTTCTATTAAAAAAAAGTGTAGCAGTTCAGCATAGAATTTTTTTCTATAAACAGAAATTCTCAAACCTTTTTTGACTATAAAAAATTCTATCAGATTCTGAAGGTTTAATTTTTTATCGAAAAGGCTCCCATAACTTCTATAAACAATTTAGTCCATTTTCGATAAATAATTTTTTATTGAAATTATTGTCGATTATCGACAAATAATTTTGATAGAAATTTTTGTCGATTAACGATAAATAATTTCTATAGAAAATTTTGTCGATTATCGATAAATAATTTCTATAGAAAATTTTGTCGATTTTCGATAAATAATTTCTATAGAAAATTTTGTCGATTTTCGATAAATAATTTCTATAGAAAATTTTGTCGATTTTCGATAAATAATTTCTATAGAAAATTTTGTCGATTATCGATAAATAATTTCTATAGAAAATTTTGTCGATTATCGATAAATAATTTCTATAGAAAATTTTGTCGATTATCGATAAATAATTTCTATAGAAAATTTTGTCGATTATCGATAAATAATTTCTATAGAAAATTTTGTCGATTATCGATAAATAATTTCTATAGAAAATTTTGTCGATTATCGATAAATAATTTCTATAGAAAATTTTGTCGATTATCGATAAATAATTTCTATAGAAAATTTTGTCGATTATCGATAAATAATTTCTATAGAAAATTTTGTCGATTATCGATAAATAATTTCTATAGAAAATTTTGTCGATTATCGATAAATAATTTCTATAGAAAATTTTGTCGATTATCGATAAATAATTTCTATAGAAAATTTTTTCGATTATCGATAAATAATTTCTATAGAAAATGTTTTCGATTATCAGATCCTCTGACCCTGAGGATAGATTTTTTATAGAAAAAAATCTTCAGATCCTGAGAATACATTTTTATACCAAAAAAATCCTCAGACCCTGAGGTTACATTTTTATATCGAAAAAAAATTCTGAGACCCTGAGGATACATTTTTCTAAAGAAAAAAATTCTTAGGCCCTGAGGATGCATATTGCCAATAGAAAAAAATCCTCACACCATAAGGATAAACTTTTCCGTAGAAAAAATCCTCAGACCCTGAGGACACATTTTTATACCATACATTTTTATCCTCAGACTCTGAGGTTACATTCTTATATCGAAAAAAAAAAATTCTTAGACCTTGAAGATACATTTTTCTATAGAAAAAAAATCTCAGGCCCTGATGATCCACTCTTCTATAGACAAAATCCTTAGACCCTGAGAAAACATTTTTTAAAGAAAAAAATCCTCAGACCCTGAAGATATATTTTTCTACCGAAAAAAATCCTCAGACCCTGAGAATACATTTAATTTTTTTCTACAAGAAAAATCTCCGATCTCGAAGTTCGATTTTTATATAGAAAAAATCACCATACTCTAGGGATGTATTTTGTATATAGAAATCTTCATCAGGGTTTTGACATTCTTCTGAATTTGTTTATATTAAAAAAAAAATCAGTCCACGGAGACCCTTAGATTTTTTTTCATTTTTAATCCTCTTATTTAATTATCATTGCCCATAGAAAGCCCAATTAAAAATGTCTCTCCCTCTTTTCCTCTTTACAGAGTCAATGATCGCATTATTTCCGTCAATGGTGTATCACTTGAGAACGTCGAATACGCCACAGCTGTACAAGTTTTACGTGACAGTGGTAATACCGTAACATTAGTGGTGAAACGTCGTGTACCACTCAATACAGTCGTAGCAAATCAACAGCAGCAACAACAAATGCAGCACCAACAACAACACAACATGAATGGCTTAAATTCTATGCCACAGACGAATGGTATCAATTCGATGGTGGTGCCGCCCAATCCTACCACAGCCATGAGTCAGCCAAATTCTTTAAATTCATCTCTGATCCAGGCCAATGGTCCCGGTATGGGTCAACCCATTAAAGTGACCCTAACAAAAAATAGTAAAAAAGAAGATTTTGGCATTGTTCTCGGTTGTCGTCTCTTCGTCAAGGAGATCTCTTCAAAAGCTCGTGATCAATTGGCAGCCAATGGATATTCGCTGCAAGAGGGTGACATTATCACCCGCATCCACAATACCAATTGTGCCGATACGATGAGTCTGAAAGAAGCCAAAAAGATCATTGATGGCTGTAAGGAACGTCTAAATTTGGTAGCTTTACGTGATATAACCAATCAGCCACCGATTACCGTCGTCAATCAATTGAATAATTCCAGTGCTGCAGCCGCAGCAGCTCAGGCCAACATTTATGGTACGCATCAACCTCAGCTATCGAATTGTAGCAATAATTTAGATGACCCCTATCTGAATAGTGGTGCCACATATTCGTCTCAGAATCTTTATGTGCAACCACCCACAAGGACCTCGAATAATGGTCCCATGAATGGTGGCTTGAATGATGAGAAGAGTAATTTAACGCCACGTGGTAGATCAAGGGGTCCCATAATGGAGGGTGTTTCTCTACAGCAGCTGGATAGACCTGTGACACCCACAAATGGTGGTGGTCGTTCACGTATTGATGAACCCCCTAGGCCACCACCACCAAGAGCTGGCGGCGGAGGAGCAGGCGCTGGCGGATCAGGTGCTGTTAATGGCGGAGAAGATTTCTACAGCTCAAGACGCCAATTGTATGAAGATGATCCCTTGACCAGATCCCGACAGTCATCCGAGCCACGTTTTATATCATTCCAAAAGGAGGGTAGTGTTGGAATACGCCTTACCGGTGGCAATGAGGCTGGCATTTTTGTTACAGCCGTCCAGCCAGGCTCACCAGCTTCTCTGCAAGGTCTAACGCCCGGCGATAAAATCCTCAAAGTCAATGATATGGATATGTTGGGTGTTACCCGTGAAGAAGCTGTACTCTTCCTACTCTCACTGCAGGATCGTATCGATTTGATTGTCCAATACTGCAAGGAGGAATACGACGAGGTGGTGAATAATCAGCGTGGTGATTCGTTCCACATTAAAACACATTTCCATTGCGATAATCCTTCTAAAGGTGAAATGGCTTTTAAAGCTGGTGATGTCTTCCGTGTAATTGATACGTTGCATAATGGTGTGGTCGGTTCGTGGCAAGTGTTGAAAATTGGCCGAGGGCATCAGGAAATGCAACGTGGTGTTATACCGAATAAATCGCGTGCCGAGGAATTGGCAACGGCACAATTTAATGCGACCAAGAAGGAGATGAATGCCAGCGAATCGAGGGGTAATTTCTTCCGGCGAAGGAGGTGAGTAAAATAAAAAAATCTCCTTAGGTCTATATGGAAATGTTATTCTATGGAACTGTCCTCACATCCTAAGGAATTTTTCCACAAGTCCCCACTTTTTACAATACTAACTTCCCCTTTTTATTTTTTTTTCCAGATCCACCCATCGCCGTTCCAAGAGTTTGTCACGTGAAAACTGGGACGATGTTGTTTTCTCCGATAGCATTTCCAAATTCCCAGCCTATGAACGTGTTGTTCTACGCCACCCTGGTTTTGTACGACCCGTTGTCATATTCGGTCCCATCGCCGATTTGGCTCGTGAAAAGCTAGCTAAAGATTATCCCGATAAATTCTGTACCCCACTGCAGGATGATGATAAGACAACAAATTCAAAATGTCGCATTGTACGTCTATCGAATATACGTGATGTTATGGATCGAGGAAAACATGCCCTACTCGATATAACACCCAATGCTGTGGATCGTCTCAACTATGCCCAATTCTATCCGATTGTTATATTCCAAAAGACCGATAGTAAACATGTTATCAAACAGCTACGTCAAGGTATGCCCAAATCGGCACATAAAAGTTCGAAGAAATTATTGGAACAATGCCAGAAATTGGAACGGGTGTGGTCACATATCTTTAGTACACACATTGTTCTCAACGATGAGGAAAGTTGGTATCGTAAATTACGTGATGCCATTGATCTGCAACAGAGCGGTGCTGTATGGATGTCAGAAACTAAGGTATGTTGTTGTAATGTATAATATCTTATTATTATTTGTTTTTTTTATTTTATTTTATTTTATTTCGTATATATATATAGAAATATAGATGTCGTCTATATGAATGTCGTCGTCGTGTGATTTTTTTATTTATTATATTGTTTATTTTTTTACAAAATTATTTAAAAATATTTTTTTTTTTGTTTTTATAAATGGTAGTCTTTTTTAATTTTTGTAGTGTCTTAACTCAATTGGTGAAGGGTTTATTTATTTTTTTTTATTTCTTATTTTTTTTTAATGGATTTTTTTTTAATTTTTATATATATTGGCATGTCATAAAGAACTAGTAATATCGATGTTGTGTATATATACATATATTAAAAAAGTTATTAATATATTTATTTAATTTTTGTCAAACAAAAGTTAGATCTTTTCCAGATTTTTATCCTCCATGGATATTTAAAATAATTTTTTATATCCCTTTAAATAGGCAATGATTTTTAGATTTCCAAATTAGTGTATGAAGAAAAATATTCAGATTTCGTAATTTCTTAACAAAAAAATCTGAGGAGTTTTTATTTTGTATTCTATATTCTATAGAAAAAGAACTATCCTCAGTTCCTGAAGAAATTATTTTCTATAGAAAAAGGTAACCTCAGGTCCTGAGGTTTTTTTACTACAGAAAAAAGTAACCTCAGGTCCTGTGGAGATTTTTTTTCTATAGAAAAAAGTAACCTCAGGTCCTGAGGAAATTTTTCTATAGAAAAAAGTAACCTCAGGTCCTGAGGAATATTTTTTTCTATAGAAAAAAGTAACCTCAGGTGCTGAGGAATTTTTTTTTCTATAAAAAAGTAACCTCAGGTCCTGAGGAAATTTTTTCTATAGAAAAAAGTAACCTCATGTCCTTAGGATTTTTTTACTATAGAAAAAAGTAATCTTAGGTCCTGAGTATTTTTTCTATAGAAAAAAGTAATCTCAGGTCGAGAGGATTTTTTTCTATACAAAAAAGTAACCTTAGGTCCTGTGGAGGTTTTTTTTATAGAAAAAAAGTAACCTCAGGTCCTGAGGAAATTTTTTTCTATGGAAAAAAGTAACCTCATGCCCTTAGGAATTTTTTCTATAGAAAAAAGAAACCTCAGGTCGTGAGGATTTTTTTTCTATAGAAAAAAGTAACCTCAGGTCGTGAGGATTTTTTTCTATTGAAAAAAGTAACCTTAGGTCCTGTGGAGATTTTTTCTATAGGAAAAAGTAACCTCAGGTCCTGTGGAAATCTTTTTGTATAGAAAACAGTAACCCCAGTAACCCTGGGGAATTTTTTTATAGGAAAAAGTCACCTCATCTACTGAGGATTTTTTTCTATAGAAAAAAGTAATCACAGGTCCAAAGGATAGTTTTTTTTATAAAAAATTCTTAAAACAAAACTTTGCTCAGGTCTTGAGGATAGTCATGACCTCATCCTCATGTCCAGAGTAGTTTTTTCTTAAGAAAAAAGCTCCTCAGGTCATGAGGATAGTTTTTGTTTAAAAAAATTTCCTCAGGTCTTGAGCATAGTTTTTTCTTTGGGAAAAAATATTCTCAGGTCCTGAGAATGGTTGTTTTCTTTAGAAAAAAATCTTCGGATCCTTAGGATAGTTTTTCCTTTAGAAAACTATTTCCTCAAGTCCTGATGATTGTTTTTTCTTTAGAAAAATAAAATAATTCCTCAGATCCTGAAAATAGTTTTTCCTTCAGAAAAAAATCAGGTCAGGTCCTGAGGATAGTTTTTCTTCAAGAAAAAAGTTTCCTCAGATCCTGAAGTTTTTTTTAGAAGAAAAATTCCTCAGGTCCTGATGATAGTTTTTTCTTGAGAAAAACATTTTCTCAGGTCCTTAGGATAGTTTGTTTCTAGAGATAAAAATTCCTCAGTTTCTGGGAATAGTTTTTTTCTTTAGAACAAAATTTCCTCAGGTCTTGATGATAGTTTTTTCTTGAAAAAAAAAAAATTTTTTCTCAGTTCCCGAGGATAGTTTTTTTCTGGAGATAAAAATTCCTCAGTTCCTGGTAATAGTTTTTTTCTTTAGAAAAAAATTTCCCCAGGTCTTGAGCATAGTTTTTTCTACTGAAAAAAATTCTCAGGTCCTGAGGATATTTTTACTGTAAAAAAATCCTTAGACCCTGAGAACAGAAGTAAAAAATCCTCAGGTCTTAAGCATTGTTTTTTTCTTAAAAAATTCATCAGGTACTGAGTAAAGAAAAAATGTCCTACAGTCCTAAGAGTTTTTCTATACAAAAACTAAATAAACTAATGAAAAGCCTTGTTAAGTATTTTGCAGTGTTAGGCAATATTTCTATATTTATAGCATACTTTTAGGCTGCCATTAGCTTTTTTTGATTAGGTTTTTACAGGTCTAAATAAATTTTTCTAACAAAACTTCTTTTTTTTTAACAATGTTTTTAATTTTCCCGCCCAACACACCTCCAATCCACAATTTTCTCCCCACCAAACTGTGAACAATGGAAATCGGAAAAATTGTTTATTTTCCCGCCCTCAACACAAATCAAACAGATACCCGATCCTCAAATCGAAATGATATTCCCTCCCTATATAGCACAACCATGTAAATTACCCTGTTGTCGACCCATGTCGTCATCGGTGCCACGTTATAGTAATGCATCTGGCCTAAGTGTTGCCAATAATAGTTCTGCTGCTAGTCCCGCTGTCGCTGTCAATAAGGCGGCGGCATCATCTGTCAAGCGACATAATTCATTTAACACAACAAGACATGACTTTAATCGAAATCGCCATGCGCAACAACATTCGGACTATCATGACGAAGACGATGACGATGATTGTAATGACTTGATACCACCTAGGCCTCCGGATGCCTTGACAACTATGAACAATGAATTACCTAAACAACAGCGTATTACATCATATGAAATGTTACCCGCACCACCCCAAATTATCAAACCATCCTCCTCAATGCCAAATGGTTTACCAAATTCAAATTATTCGTTTAAAGATGATCCGATAAATGGTAGCGATGAGGGACTCCTCACCGACGGTGGTGGTGGTCTGGGAGACTCACAATATCGTGGTTCTCAAACGGAAATTATAATGCCTCAACGACCATATCGCAGTCATTCGCGTAGTACCTCAAAATCGTATAATGTATCCAATTCAAATTTAACCACCTCGACCACATTGGCTTCATCCACACTTTCGAATCTCTCCAATAATTCGGCAATGCAAAATAGGTCAGGAGGTTATGGTTTGAATTCATATGGTAGTAATAGTAATAATGGCGGCGGCGGTGGTCATCAAGGTTTACGTTACACGAACACCAACAACAACAATAATAGTCGTCAACAAAATCTAGAGCCACGTACCACCCCCTATTACTATCATGAATTAATGCAAAAATCGGCAGTTTTTGATTCCGATTTAAATTTATTAAATGCCGACAACTCACCTATCACAACATCGACAACCGAGGCCAATGATTTTGATGGTGGTGGTGGACAAAATCATTCAACATCAAACATTCGCGGTTAGTTGTCAATGATGGGTGGTGGCGGGGGCGGCTCCTCCTCCAATGAACAAAATCTAGCCTCCCTTAATGGCAGCCTGGATAATGTTCTCAAGGCAACTCGTAAAAATTTAGATGATCTAATACTAAGTAGTAATTCATTGTTCAATAGTAATTCGTCGTCGGCACATCATTCGTCAAATGATTTACTTAACAACAACACGAACGGGAATAGCAGTAGTGCCAATACCTTGGTTGATGATGAACAGCATCATCACCAGCAGCATCATAGTTTAGGCTATATACCACCTCATACGAATAGTGGCCATTATAATAGCAATGCCATCCCGCAATCGAATCCCATACCAGCTACTCGTAATGTTTTAAGCTCGAATTCCTCCATACCATTACAGTCGTCATCGACTTCGTCATTACATTTGTCCGCGGCCACGGCAAAACGCAATAGCAGCCACCAGCATCATTCTTTACATGCCAGTAATTCAAACATTTACAATAGCAACAAAAGCAACAACAACAACCACAACAACAATAATAACAATAATAGTCATCATCCTAATTATCCGAATGAAAAATATGTTGCATGAGAGAAATGTTTTGAATAAGTTCGATGGAACATTTTTTTCAGTGTTGAAAAAAATTATGAAATGTATGCAGGGGAAAAATTTTTTGTTTGTTGGAAATCATGTGAAAATTTTCGGGGTCCGGCAAATATTTTTTTCAGAGGTCTGGATTTATTTTTTTTTTTTTTTTTTTTTTTTTTGATAAAAAATAACATTCTCTTACAGAGGCATTTTCTATGGGAAAAAATCAGATTTCAATTGCTGAGACATATTATTTTGTTTTACAGGAAAAAATCCGGCTTCAGTTACTGAGGAAATAAAATCCTACCATACTTTATCTTCCGGAATTGGGTACTAAATGTTCCTATTGGAGTCTTATTGGATAGAAAATCTCTCTACTTTCTTTATAAAAAAAATACCCCTGTCTTGCGGAGAATTTTTTCGGAAGGAAAAATTCTGTTACTGAGGAATTTTTTCTGCAGGAAAAATCCGGCCTCTGCTACTGAGGATTTTTTCTTCAGTAAAATCTCCGGCTTCAGTTATTACTACATTTTTTTCTTCAGGAAAAAATCCGTCTTTTGTTACTGATTTTTTTTCTGCAGGACAAAAAATACCACAAAAAAAAATCATTATTCGGTAGTTTAACCGAACTTGCTCTAATTTGATATATTGTATTCCGATTGGTTTTTTTTTTGCAGGAAAAAAACCGAACTTAGCTATTGAGGAATTTTTTTCTTCAGGAAAAAATCCGGCCTCAGTTACTAAGGATTTTTTTTCTGTAGTAAAATCCTCTTACTGAGGAATTTCTTCATCAGGAAATAATCCAGCCTTTGTTGATTTTATTCTGCAAAAAAAAAAAAATCCTACGAAAAATTATAAAAATTGGACCAAGTTTCAGAACCGATCACATATGACGGTACCTCCAATTATTCGATATTTTGGTGATTTTCGACACTTTTTTCAAATCAAATTAGCTTTTAGCCGAATATCTGGGCCTCAGTTCACGGAGGAATTTTTCTTTTATAAAAAAATCCTGACCTAAGTTTTCTGAGGTAAATTTTTTCTTTAGAAAATAATCCCGATATTAGCTCAATGAAGTATATTCGGTTTTATTTTTATAAAAGAAAATCCGCTCCCAAGTTCGCCGAGATATTTTTTTTATAGAAAATAATCCCGATATCACCTTAATGAGGTATATTCGGACCTCCTTTTAATGGGGCAAAATTTTCTATAGAACACAAATCTGGCACTAATAAGTGAGACTTTATTTCTACAGAAAAAAAATCGGACGTAAATGTCCTATAAAAATTCGGACTAATTAGTGAGGCCTTATTTCTACAAGAACAAAAAACGGACCTAAATTTCTAGGCTTAAAAAAGTTCAATGATGTATTGTTTTCAATAGAAAATAATCCGCATCTCAACTTAATGAGATATATTCGGACCTCCATTTAATGAGGCAAATTTTTCTATAGAAAAAAATCTGACACCAAGTAGTGAGGCTTTATTTCTATTGAAAACAAAACGGACCTAAACTTCTAGGCATTGAGAATCAGTTCTAATTTTTTCTATAAAAAACTCTGCCACAGTAAGATTTATTTTCCATATGACTTTCAAAAATTTATTAATTTGAATTTATTATTAAATATTTTGAAACCAAAGAACATGATTTCTATAACAAAAATTCCACCCCTGCAATATTTCAAGCATGACGTTTTTTGTTTAAAACATAGCGATATTTAAAAAAAAATCCTTTAAAATTTTATTTTTAATTTTATATATTTATTGTATATATAACTAATATAAAAAGAAAAAATCTAAAACACTAATACCTAAATGTTGCATGCTGCATTTTGTTCAAGTAGTTATTTTTATGTTATACAATACCCCCCACGCCCCCTCTCCTCATATCCCAAAAAAAAACTCATCACATTATAATATGTATTTTTTTATATATAAATTATCCTTTTAGAATTTATTGTAACTAATTTTTTCTTATTAGATGTAATACAACCAAAGAATTTATTTTAAAATTTATATATCTACAAATTTGTTTAAAAAAAAATAATGTTGCTAACTTAATTGTTTTTTTCGTTTCATCTTTTTTTTTCTTTTATTTATATATCTCGAAAATACACCCAAATAAACAAATCAAACAACAACCAACAATCAATCGAAACATCCATCCATCCATCCAAACATCATCACCACCACCATCTCACAATCAATCACCAACAAACATATGGTCATATATATACCCTATATCCTGCCCGTTATATCAACCGCTTAAACAACAAAAAAACAATTCATTATCCTCCCTATATTTTTTGGCGACTCAACTAACCTTTCATCCAAAAACCTGTGTCTTTGTCCGCAAAAAAAAAAACAAATTAAATTATTTTTACATTGTGTCCGTCCTTATCTGAAATGTTATTTTGTTTACGTTACATTTATGCTATTACGTTCCGTTTACGTTACATTAAATGCTTGGCAATCAAACGTATTTTGTTCTCCTGTTTTTGTGTGTGTTTTTTGGCGATCATTTCCTTTAATTCCGTTTCCGTTACGTCAACTCTCATTTCTTAACTACATTTACGTTACGTTACGTTTGTTGCTATTTAATTTTGGAAATTACAATATTATTTTTTCTGAATTGATTTGAATTAATTGAATTCCTTTTTGAAACTAATGCTTTTCCCTCAAAAAATCACGATTTTATTAATTCAAAATTTGAAAAAAAAAACACAACCACAACACCCACTCCCATCCCCTTCCTTATCCCTAACAAATCCTTATCCCATCTGGATTTCTGACACAATCTGACAAACCAAACAACAAAATATCGGCACATATGAATTCCCAACCCTAAAGCCTGTTGAGTCCTTATCCGATGACTTCCTATTCCCAATGACCTCAAATCGTTTGTCGTATGCATCAAGTCCTGAATCTGATTTGGAATTAAGTCCCGGCCCGTCGACATCATTATCTTTGGGCAATTTGCCACAGTTGGTAAAATCCAATTCGGATCCATCGATTGCCACAAATCAGGATAACTTGGATAGGGATAGAGACATAATTGGTGAAGGATTACCACCTCCATATACGGTAAGCGGAAAATCTCTCCTCCCCCAAAACAAATAAACAACAACAATAAAAACAAATAACAATAATAATAAAACACAGGTGCTACAAACAGAAATTATGAAAATTCAAAATCGAATGGCAAAGTATTCAAACTCTAATTTAAAAAAAATATATTACATTTTTATAAGTGGATAATTTATACCCAAGATACTAAAATCTAACCTAAAAATAAAATAAATCCTTATTATATGTCAGGGAATCGATTCATTTTGTTCTTCAAATTAAAAAAATTAACATAACCTCAAAAAGCAAGACAAAAAGAGATTGAAAAAGTTTATTCTTAAAATTTAAAAAAAATCAACATAACCTCAAAAAAAAAAAAAAAATAAATTCCTATTATATGTCAGGTAATCGATTCATTTGTTCTACAAATAAAAAAATCAACATAACCTCAAAAAGCAAGACGAAAAAGAAATTGAAAAAGTTTATTCTTAAAATAAAAAATTTAAACATAACCTCAAGAAGCATAACCTCAAAATAAAATAAATCCTTATTATATGTCAAGGATTCGATTTAATTAAAATTAAAAAAATCAACATAACCTATTACATCTATGTCAGGGATTCGATTCAATTTATTCTTAAAATTAAACAAATCAACATAACCTCAAAAAGCATAACCTTAAAATAAAATAAATCCTTATTATATGCCAGGAAATCGATTCAATTTGTTCTTAAAATTAAAAACATATCAACATTACCTCAAAAATCAAGACGAAAAAGAAATAAAAACAATTTATTCTTAAAATTAAAAATTTCAACATAACCTCAAAAAGCATAACCTTAAAATATAATAAATCTCTATTATATGTCAGGGAATTGATTCAATTTGTTCTTCAAATTAAAAAAATCAACATAACCTCAAAAAGCAAGACGAGAAAGATATTAAAACAATTTATTCTTAAAATTAAAAAAATCACCATAACCTCAAAAAGCAAGACGAATTAAATAAAAACAAAAAAATCGAATTAAACCTAACCTTAAAGCTTTTTAAGGCATCATGTATAATGTAACCTCAAAATAAGAAAAACCGATATTATATATTTAATAGAGTACAGGTTGATATTACATATATTATTACTATATCGGGAATTTGATTCAATTTCCTCTTAAAAAATTAAAAAAAAAATTAACATAACCTCAATATGCAAAACGAAATAAATAAATAAAAAACTCCTATTAAACCTAACCTCAAAGCTTCTGGAGGCATCATAAAGCCAACAATTTACAAAAAATGAGCCTCAGTTCTAGAGTTTTGAAACATTGCAAACCATAATCACTATACGAAATTTGTTAATTATCTATTATAGGACCTTAGGTGCACCAATGGTCCTGCAATCGGATCGACTTGTGTATGGGAACTATGTCTAAATCTGAAATTATTTTATTCCCACATGACACAAGTCATTCTAGTTTCAATTTAGTAGGCTGTACAAAATTTCAGGTCAATCGGACTGGATTTGAGTCTTTTGTGCGCCATTTACATTAAATCGGACCTATTGGAGTCATATCAAAATTTGTACCAATTTAAGTCAAACCTGACACATGTAATTCTAGACTAATTTCGGCATTCCTTGCCGGATTTCGTATCAACCTGACAAACTTTGGGACTTTCGTTCACCATGTATATCAAATCGGACCGATTTATATACGTTAGTCCTATCTAAATCAAAGTTTGATTTAAATCAAACTTGAAACATTCTAGACTCAAAATTTCATGTCAGTCAATTATAGGCCCTTAGATGCACCCAAGTACATGAAATCGGATCGTACTGTGTATGGGAACTATGTCTAAATCTGAAATTATTTTATTCCCACTTGACACATGTCATTCTAGTTTCAATTTAGTAGGTTGTACAAAATTGCAGGTCAATCGGACAAGATTTGAGTCTTTTGTGTAACATTTACATGAAATCGGACCTATTGGAGTCATATCAAAATTTGAACCAATTCAAGTCAAACCTGACACATGTAATTCTAGACTCATTTCGGCATTCCATGCCGGATTTCGTGCCGATCGAAGCCAACATTTAAAAAAAAAATGAGCCTCATCTCTAGACTTTTGAATCTTTACCAACCATAATACCAATAAGAAATTTGTTTTGTAGCACTATGTAATAAACAAAATAAACTCTAGTAATAACAAACAGCTAAAAACCCAACAACAACAACAAAACATGCTTTCATACTACACATACATACAAATATATATATGCATATTTAAAAAAACAACAACGTATGTGCATGTTACTCTATTTGTTATAACAAAAAACGCCCTAATAATATTAAAAAAAAAAGCTTAAAATCAATATCCTCCCTAAATTTAAATTCCATAAAAAAGAAATCGAAATCAAATTCAATAAAAAAATTGTAACCAAAAAATAATCATTACTAATCTCGTATTAACATCACGTATTTTGTTTTTTCGTTTTTGTTTTCCAAATTCTCTATTGCATTAGATTCCCTTTGATCATTCCAATACTACTCAGCCTCCACCGAATCGTCGTCAAACTATGGACACTAGTAAATATGGTGGTTACTCATCTAATTCTAATCTTCTTAATTCTTCTGATCCCTCAACACCATCGACACGCCCCCAGTCTTTGTATGGTATTAACGCCCCCGATCTACCACCACGCATTGATCGTCAATCAAAACCAGGTCCAAATGATATTGTGGTCACAACATCACCCAGTACCACAAACACACCATCACGTTCGAATAGTTCAGGTGGTACATTGGGTCGATCGGCACAGGAGCGGCTCTTTGGCAAGGCCATTGTTAGTGATGATGTTCAGGCGGAATATATTTCAAGGAATGCCGCAAATGCTCTCAATGCTGCAAATGCGACAGCTGGTAGCAGTGATGCCACCACCTTGGATAGACATCATGCCTCATTGGAAAGGCAGGCAAGATTGAATGCTGCCGCTTCACAATCGAAATTACCCGGTGTCCCTCAAACAGCATCGGCTGCCATAAATACACCACAACAGAATGGTTCCAGCTATGACAGTGTCTCCAGTTATGATTCATATAATGCCTCACAACTGACCATGCAAAATTTGGGACGTTTGGGTCCCAATGCTCCCGATGATCTCAAATCAGTGCCAAATGTTAAGTAAGTTTTAATAACACACACACATTTTTTGTTTTGAAATAAATATTAATGTAATATTTTGATTTTGCTAGTGCTGGACGTCCATTGCCTCCAGTGGGTATGGGTGGCCAAACAGCCGATTATGCCCGCACCACTCACGATCATCGTCAATATGCTGGCGGTCCCAATGATCTAAATCGTCAAAGTAGTCCTGGTAGACCACCATATCATGATATGAATGCTGCAAGAAATATCGGTAAGTGAATAGATTTAATAAATATAAGTGTTATACAAATATTAAAGTGTTATACGGGCACTAAAAACATTATTCCTTAGACCTCCGCAATCCATACTCTAGGAGTGTACCTCAGTCGGCAACACCGACTTACACATTTTTTTTGGTTTATATTACTTTTCAAAAAATCTGTTTTTCACAATTTGGTGTCAGTCGGACAAATTGTAGGGTCTTAGGTGCACCAAGAGCATCAAATCGGATCGAACTATTTATGGGAACTATGTCAAAATCTGAACTGATTTTATTCCAAACATGACACAAGTCATTCTAGTTTCAATTTAGTTGCCTGTACAAATTTTCATGTCAATCGGACTAGCTTTGAGTCTTTTGTGCACCTTTTACATGAAATCGAACATAATTATGCATAGGAGTCATATCAAAATCAGATCCGATTTAAATCAAACTTAACACACGTCATTCTAAACTCATTTCCGTATTCTATGGCGGATTACGTGTCAATCGGGTTAAAATTTGGGGCTTCGGTGTGCTATTTACATAAAATCGGACAAAGTTATATATGGCAGCTATATCAAAATGTGAATCGATTTGGCGCAAACCTGGCATACGACATTCTAGACTCAATTTGGTATTCTATGTTGGATTTCATGTCGATCGAGTTAAGATTAGGGCTTATGGACACCATTTACATAAAATCGGAGCTATATATAAATCCTAACCGATTTTAAGACACACGTCATTGTAAACTCAGTTTAATATTTTGTGCAGAATTTCATGTCAATCGGACATACATTGGGTCTTTGGTGGACCATTTACCTGAAATCGGCTCTATTTATATAAGGGAGCTATATCAAAATATAAACCGATTTAAATCAAACTTGACGCACGTCATTCTAGACTCAATTCGATATTCTCTGCCGGATTTCGTGTCAATCGGGTTAGCATTTGGACTTTGGTGAACCATTTATATGAAATCGGACTATGGGACATATTGTAACTATATCAAAATTTCATCCGATTTAATGCTACTTGACGCACGTCATTCTAGGCTCAATTCGATATTCTAAGTCGGATTTCGTGTCAATCGGGTTAACATTTGGACTTCTGTGAACCATTTATATGAAATCGGACAATGTTATATATGGGAACTATATTAAAATTTCATCCGATTTAATGCTACTTGGCGCACGTCATTCTAGGCTCAATTCGGGTTAACATTTGGACTTTGGTGAACCATTTACATGAAATCGAAGCTAATTATATGAGGGAGCTATATTAAATTCCAATACGATGGAGCTACCTTAAATTCTTTACCGATTTAATGATAATTTGGCATGTGTCTTTCTATTAGGTAGTATATGCAAAATATCGTGTCAATCGGACAATTGTGTGGTCTTTGATGTACCATTTTACTGAATCGGTCCAATATATATCATTTCAATACAGTTCATCCTTAAGCCAAATACACCATAAACACCTCAGAACACAACCTCTTTAAATTGATATATTGAAAAATATTTATATTTATTATATGTATATTTATTTTCCAGATCCCCGTAATGGCACACCCCAACGACCATCGAATTTGGGCCTTGAGGGCAGTCCACGTAAAGTCGAAACCAAAACCGATTATGGAAAATATAGGTAAGTTTTCAACAACATTTATCCTCTAAATATCTCTTCTGCAAATCATTTCTCACATTTTATAAGTTTTTAAAATATTTCATTTAGTTTTAAACTATTCTCTTTATAAAATTTGTATATATAAATTAACCACTTAAAAATAATTTCAATTACTTTTATTTTCTTTCTTTTATTTATTAAACAAACAAAAAACTAACTGCATGCCAACCAAACAAACAACTCTCTCTCTCTCTACTCTACTGAATTAAAAAAAATCTAAAAAAACAATTGAAACGTAACTATAAAACAACAAATTATTCTTCTTTGTTTTATTAAAAATATTCCCACCTTCTCTTTTATATTTGTTGTTATTGTTGTCCGTCCCTTGAATAAAAAAATTCGTATTAGATATCACTTCCATATCCATCCCTTTCATATACATTGTCCGGCAACGGCACTACAACGTTTAACACCATCTACAACAACTTCACATATCCTGACAAAAACAAAACAACAACAACAATGTAGTGCCATGCCATCATGCATGCCACCACCCTCTAAAATAACTTGGCGTAATTGTCAAAGGCCAATCTCGGCCTATGTTATGAATAATGCCAGTTATACTCCAACACCATCTCCAGCACAATTTTGTAGCGTTTCAAGAAGTCGTCGTCGTCCCATTGTGCAAAATATATCCATTTACGATACATTAGTTTAAAAATAAATAATAATTCGCCACTTGTAATGTCTGTCTATATCTTTCAATTCTGTATGCAATTAAATATAGAATATTATTTACGAACATTTTTTGTCGAATAATTAAAAAAAATGTGGTTTTATTTTCGAAGAAAAAAATCAAACCTATTGTCCAGCGTCTTCTCTTCACTCCTTTACTCCATTTATGTTGTTTTTTGTAGTTGTAGTTTATAAACAAACATATATTTTTTCGATTTTTTCACAATAATTAATTTTAATTCTAATTGTTTTGTTTTATTTTTTGTATTGCTCTTTTTCATCACCTCTTCTCATCATCCACAACGTTTTATTTTTATGTTTTGTAACTGAACATCCATTTGTTGTCATGTCTCGTCCTGATGTCGCATTGATCCTCGATTTGTAATGTTCTTTTTTATTGTTGTGTTTGTGATATTTGTCGTGCTTGTTCATGACAGTCGCAATAACTCTGCCTCACAAGCCGATTACAATAAAATACCCAAAAATCCGGGTATGCCTCATATGGTAATACCACCACCAAATGTCAATGGCAATATGAACGGCAATGCTGGACCACAATCTGCAGCAGCAGCAGGAGCGGGAGGACCATTCAAACCTGTGCCTCCACCAAAACCTAAAAATTATCGTCCTCCATTGCAAAATTCTGGAAATGCCATGGGCCCGAATCAATGGGAAAATCAGGTAAGTTATTAAAAATATATATTTGTTTCTTCGAAATTTTAAGGGGGATATTTTTACTTTGTGAAAGTATCTACATATGAAAAATTCTCCGATCTCGCAATCGTTTATGATGGATCTTATTTATAACATCCTCCATAAACTGCATACCATACTGTGTTAGAGGATATTCTGTATTTATGAATTTGTATGGAACATGCAAAAGGATAGATAGGTCCATAAATATTCTTATGGATATACGCTTTTTTTATTTTGTGACATAATCTAAATTTCAAAAAGTCTCCGATCTCGCAATCGTTTATGCTGGGTCTTATTTATACCCTCATCCATAAACTGCATACCACTACACTGTGTTAGAGAATATTCTGTATTTATGAATTTGTATGGAACATGCGAAAGGAAACATAGGCCCATAAATATTCTTGTGGATATAAGTTAGGTCACCTTCTATATTAAATCCGTCCGACTGTTCATGTAGCTTTGTTAACAAAATGCAGATCGAATTTATTTTCCAATTGTTATGAAATTTGACACGGGAAGCTCAGCGACGAAACCTTTTGTTCGATTTTATGTAAATGGTGCACCAAACACCCAAAGTATGTCCGATTGACACGAAGCTCTTAGCATTAGCCACCGACATTAGACTAGAAACAATATAGATCCCTCAAAGCTCCAGCGCTTGTCCATTTGGCTTAAAATTTGCCATAGACTTCCGAATTAAGTGCACAATAATATGTGTCAATTTTAATTTATATCGGTGCAGATTTAGATATAGATACCTCATATAATTTGAATCACATGCAACTCATATGTGAGAGTTTCATGTGATCGAAAATCGAAATATTCGTCCGATTTGCTGCTATTAATTTTTTTTACAATAAATTTTTCTTTTTTCCCCTCAGGAACCTGGTTCACCACGTTCACCCAATGGTTTCTATTATCCACCGGCACCGCAGCATCATCATTATGGTCAACAAACGCCTGGATCTCCACATGCCAATGCAAATATGCAGCCAACATATGGTACAAATAATAATTATGGTCCACCACCACCAGCTGGATATCCAACGGCAAATGGTTACAATGGTAATGCCACCACGCATCATTATAATGGCGGTAGTGGTACCGGTCCATATATAGCACCACATCGTGGTATGCCACCACCAATAGGTATGTATAGACAATACATTTCCAAAACCTTTACACAAATAATAAATAATTAAATTAATTTTCCTTCAGATTTAGCTGGTAGTCGCGAACAACGGGGTTCAGCATTTGAATTATATCGTAAACCACAAATTGGTACAGCTGGACACCATCACAACATGAGGTAAGTGCCAAACAATATATATTTTTTTAATTTTCTCCATGGAATTTATTTCCAAAACAACGAATTGTTTCTTAATTTCGTCCTCCATATCCATTTCCAATCGACCCTTCTCTATTCACATTGTGTTAACGAAAAATGTTTTTATTTTTGTTTATTAATAACATAACATCTTCATAAATCGATAAATCGTTTTGTCATTTGTGTTGTCGTTTAAACACTGAACGAAAAACCGCCAAACATTCCTTCAAAACATCGGGTTAAATGGTCATAGTGTTTTTGTCATTTTGTTTTTTATTTAATCTAAAATATATATATGTTCATCATTTGTTTCGATAAAAACATTTTTTTACCAAATTATTTAAAAAATTAAATTAAAAAAATAGATTTCATTCATCAACAATAGCCCATAATTATTGAAAATTTATTATTCATCAGCCACACACACACTTAAACAAACAAAATTTGTTATATCTTTTATTTTGCAATAACCAAACAATAGAAAAAAAAATAGAATGCTTCCCTAAAAAAAATTCAAATTCAAATAAGGATTAAAATGTATTTGTATAACAAAAATTAAATGAAATTAAAACGATTATAAATAACTTTGGCAAATTGTAATTTCAATTTAAAATTCCATTTTTTTTTCAAAACAATCTAATGGAAAATGTCCTCAATAATGTGTCCGTAAAATACATTGTGGTTTCGAAAGTATTTAAAAGTTATTATCTGTAGATGTAGATCAGATGAGTTCAATAGTCCTAGATTAATTCATACGTTTGGACTACATTTCTACCCGATTGAGATGAAATATTGCACAACATTCCAAATTGAGTCTAGAATAAAATGTGTTATGTTTTTTTTTTAATTCAGTTCCGTTTAAGATATAGCTCCCATATATATTTTCGTTCGATTTAATTTAAATGGTCCATCAAGGACCCTACATTTGTTCGATTGTCATAAAATTCTATATGGATTGTCGAATTTTTTATAGCCACCCCATTCTATAATCAATTCGACAATCCATAAGTTATAAATGTATATCAAAATCGGTTTAGAATTTTATATAGCTCCCAAGTATAATCAGAACTACTCAAAAATATATTAGTGCCCCAATAATTCCCTTACTCTGTCTAATTGACACCCAAGTTTGCATAGATTATTGAATTGAGTATAGAATACCGGATACGGAGTTTGATGTAAATCGTTTAGTTGTAGACATAGTTCTCATAAATATTTTCATCTGATGTTTTGAAAATTGCGCACGAAAGATGTTACGCCCCTAAATGTATCTGATTAACACGAAATTTTGCATAGATATTTCTAGAAAAATTAGCCATATAACCGTCCTCAAGTATTGCCTTTGACTTGACAATCCTATTTTTTAGTTTTTATTTGTCTACAACTATGTCTTGACAGTTATACAGAAAGAGTTAAAATATTCTAAAACTTCGAAAAAATATCGTGAAATACCTTATCACAATAAAAAATCCTTATCTGAATAGAATGCTATTTTTTTTCATTATCGATTTTTTTTTATCAAACGAAAATAAAACATTTTTCGGGTTAATATGATTTGAACCAAAAAAAAAAACACTCTTACACTTTTAAAAACATACATACAAGAAATAATCATTAATATTACACTAGTTTTTTTCTTTACCAGATCCATTAAATACAATTAAAAACTTATTTAATTTATAGTTTTAAATAAAAGAATTTGCTAAGGTTTTGGTCTCTTTAAGATTTTCTCCAAAATAACCCCCATTTTTTCTTAAACTAACCCATTTTTTTACTCGAGTCTAGCTATAAAATTATATAATTTTAGTTTAATTGAATCTTCATATATGTTATGGGTTACGGGTTCTTTTTTGCTAACTCCCTTCTACTCCCACTCCACTGTTGTTATGGTATGGTAACGAATATAAAAATCTTCTTCTTTATATTCTTCTTAATTCAATTGGTATTTGCAAAATAAAGTGAGAAATACAAATTTGTTTTTGTTTAAGTTATGTGATAACTTATAAAGAAAATTATTGTTTTAAAAACCAAATATAAGTATTTAATTTCGGATTTTTAAAACAAATATAAGTATTCAATTAAAAAAATTTTAAGGTTAGGATGTATCAATGAATATTTTGTGAATTTGTTATTTTATTTATTTTTTTATATGATTGATTGTAAGTTTAGTTACTAAATTTGTACAAGTATTGAAAACTTATAAAAGTATTTTTTGAATTATAGATATATAGATTAACAAAATTGTGTCAAGTTGAAGTTAGGTTGAATGAATTGTTTTAAATTTTATTTTTCACAATACTTGTACAAAATTTACCATAGGGTATACCCTCAATCCCCTCATATGTTCTCCCAGAAAATATATATACAATTCCTATTTCAAAAATCTAAATGAAATACCAAACAAATTCTAAACCCCATCAACTATATATATAAAAAAATCTTTAGCGAAATGGAGTCATATGAACAACAACACCACCACCCCCATCAAGACCAGCAAGAAATCTATGATGATTATTATGCAATGCAACAACCACCGCCGCCACAACATCCACCACCTAGATCTAGATCGGCGCCTCGCTATCCACATGAACGTCCACCACACGCTCAAGACCCCAATTATTATGATTATGGTGGACAGCCACCGCCACCTTTGCCTCCAGCACATCCACATCATCAGTATTACAATGAAAATGATATGCCACCACCCTTGCCACATAAAACCAAAAAGAAATCAGTATTGAAATCACCATTGACGGCGATTAAAAACGCATTTATGAAAAGTACCCGGCCGCTACGACGCATAAACAGTATGTCCGATCCCGATAGGAAACCAAGCAAATCGGCTCTGCGTAGACAAAATTCTATGCTAGAACGTGGCATGCAAAGGCCCTATTACCCGGATGAATATCCCACATATCCGGCAGGATTTGAAGACCGATATTATGGTGGCAGTGGTCGTGGACGTAGTGTACCACCAAATGCCATGCGCGGTCGTGGGGATCAGTATTATGATCAAGTGCCACATAATTATGGCACCGTACCATATCCTCCACACCATCATCAACAGCAGGATGTTATGAATAGTACCTATCAGAATTTAGGTGAAGAAGATATTTATGGCCATATGGGAGGAGGAGGCGGTACAGTACCCGGCCGAGATCGCATGTCACGAGAGCGTTCCTATGACCCATATGCTGCTGGTAATTATGCCGAACAGGATGACATATATGCCAATCGTGCTTGCATCGATTTGGAGCGTAGACAAATGGAAGCTGCCCAAAATCGTAATGGTAAACGAATCATGAGACGTCATAGTACCACAACAGCTGATCGGTCACAGGGACGGCGACCTCTAATGCCAGCCAATCCGCCCGCCAATTACGAACAAGATGATATATATCAGAGTAAACAGGGAGCCTACATGTTGGATAATCAACGTCGGGCTCCCAATTCAGAGGTAATGTCACGCAGACGGTTCTATCCCGGCGCAGCCAATGAACAAGCCGAAATCCATGAACCCGTCTATCAATCTCGGCGCGAAATGCAGCGTGAAATGCAACGCAGTCATTTGTATCAGACCAAAAAAGAAATGCAAGATCGCATTACCCAAGGCAAGCGGGAAATGGAAAGGGAATTTAGCCCTCAAAGTGGTGGTAGTCAATCGGAAAAATCCGATGATAAATCCGAGAAAGAACCAATCTATCAGACACGACGTGAAGTTAAGGAGAGTGCCCTAAAAACCAGAGCTCAACTGAGAGAGCAAATATATCAGACAAGACGTGAAACACTAGACAGTATGGCAGAGCCATCATATGTTTCTAAGAGAGATATGGGTCGACCGGAACCCATATATGAAACCAAGGAAGAAAGTATTCTACAATCGAGGGAAAATGAAACCGATGAAAAGAAGGAGGGTAAAACGGAAATAAATACCCAAGCGGAGATAAATCATGAAACCAGACCCTTGAGTCCTGTAACAGACTTACAAAAATCTTCGGATACCGTAATTGAGGCTGCTGCCGCAACCTCTGCACCCTTGGCCAGAAACGATGAAGATGATTTAGAAGAGGCGGAGGGTACAGAGGCCAAAGATTTTGATAGATCTGAAATGCCCACGGTAATTGAAAATAAACACAATCAGGCTATGCTGGAGCAAACAGCCATTGAAGCGAATACCTTGAACAATGATAGTCATGATATATCCGATGATGTTTTTGAAACACCACAGGCAGTGTCCTCACCCCTGGTGGTGGAGGGACCACCCATAGAACCCTTAGAGCCACCAAAACCCACCCTGCCTCTGACACCACGTTCAAGTCGGGCACCTTTTCATATTTCCAATATTTTGAAAAGGACGGGTCCACCACCATTGAAAAAAATCAGTGATAGTCGCACCTCAATTGAAACACATTATACATCACAAGCCAGTCTGCCCGTAGGTCCACCAAATGCCACCAGCACACCATATACAAGTAATATGTCATTGCCAATAGCTGGCCCCGTGCCAACATCTGCACCAGCCGCAGCCTCTATACCCGGCAAGGGATCATTCCCCACGCAACCCCGCGAGCCAACCACTTGCCGTGGCATATTCGATTCAAATGGTGGCACACTCGCCGATAATGTATGGAATGTTTCATTAGAAATACCACCGGGAGCCATTGCGCCCGGCGTACGACAGGAAATCTATTTTACTGTTAGTGATCCACGTATGGGTCAGGCTGTTGGTGGTCCACCATTGGATATGGAAAATGGTTTGTTCCTTTAAATTCTCTACTTCACTCCCAATTACCAACACTACTATTACTACTCTCTCTCTCTCTAATATTATTTTCTCTGTCTCTCTCTCCTTGACTATTTACACATGTTTTTCTTAACAATTTAAATGTTTTTTAATGTCTTATTATTTATTTTTTTAAACAACTTAATAAAAATTCTTTTGTTATATTTTTTCACATTTATTAAAAATTTCATTTTTTTAATATTTAGTTTTGTATATTTTTTATATATATATTTATGCAGATATTTATACAGATGAAAATGTATATTTTTTTGTTTTTGTTCGATATTATTTATTTTGCATACCACTTGATGTTTTTTTCTCTGTATCTCTTTATTTTTTTCTTTGGTTTTTTAATAACTAAATATAATTTTATTTAATATATATTTTTTTTAATTTTACTTTTTGGCATGCCTAAAAAATAGACCTTTTACTAATCTCCACATACATAACTCACCTAATGCATGTATATTTAAGATAAAAAGATATTTTTATAAGCAAATATATTCTAAAATAATCAACATATTATATAGCCAGTTCAGGATCTATAGGCCCTCTATTGCCAATTGAAGACATATAAGTCATCTATATCCACTAAAAACATATATGTCCTCTTTGGGAAATAGAAGACCTATAGGTCCTCTATAGAAAATATAACCCATAGGTCTTCTATAGACAGTAAAAGACTTATAGGTCTTCTATAGACAGTAGAATACCTATAGGTCATCTATAGACAGTAGAAAACCGATACGTCCTCGATAGACCGTAGAAGACCAACAGGTCCTCCGAATTCAACAGAAGTCATCTATGCACATTAGAATGGCAATAGGTCCTTTATAAACTGTGGAAGACCTATTTGTCCTCTATACACAATAGAAGATCTAGATTATCTAGCAATAATGGAGGACTTCTATAAACAGTAAAAGTCCTTCTAGGACAGCTGGATCCTTTTCGTTTTGCCACATAAAAAAATTTTCTCTAGCAAATAAGGATTTTTTTCTAGGAGACAACTTTAAAGAGAAAACAAATCCGTCTTAAGTTAATGAGGCAGTTTTCCAAAGAAAAAAATTCGTCCACAGTTAATGAGGCATTTCTTCTTATACAAAAATTTACCTCAGTTAAATAGGCAAATTTTTTGATATAAAAAAAATTGCGACCTCAGAAAATGAAGCATTTTTATAGCCTTCACCACTGTGGTACAGGGTATTATGTCTTTGTCACATGTTATAGACCCATGTTTCCTTTTGAGAATATGCATAGAATCACCTTCTCAGTCGATTTATGCATGTTCGTCTGTCCGTCCGACCATGTATTTTTGTGGACAAAATACAGGTCGCATTTATGATCCGATTTGTATTAAATTTGGCACATGTCACTTATTTGGCCCAAGGACGAACCCTATTGAAATTGGAGAAAATCGAATCAGATTTAGATATAGCTCCCATATATAGATTCGACCGATTTTAGATAAATTGTGCACCAAACTCCCAATATTGGTCCAATTGAGACAAACTGTTGCAGAGAGTTCTGAATTAGGTTTAGATTCATATATGCCAAGTTTTGTTGAAATCGGTTAAGATTTGGATATAGCTCCCATATATAGTTTCGTCTGGTTTTATGTAAATGGAGCACCATACTGCCAATATTGCCCCGATTGAGACAAAATTTTGCACAGAGTACTGACATATGTCCAGATTGATGTATACAAAGTTTTGTTGAAATCGGATCAGATTTGGATATACCTCCCATATATATGGTTTTGTCCGATTTTATGTAAATGGAGCACCATACTGCCAATATTGGTCCGATTGAGACAAAATTTTGCAGAGAGTGCTGAATTAGGTCCAGATTGATATATGCCAAGTTTTGTTGAAATCGGTTCAGATTTAGATATAGCTCCCATATTATAGAAAAAATCCGGCAAGTGAAGCATTTTTTCTGCTAATGAGACATTTTTCGATATAAAAAAGTTGGACTGAGGCATCTCTCAGTGTATTATAAAAGTAATCACGTAGCATACTTTCAGGTGCTTCTAACCTTCATTAATTGTTTGCATGTTTATTTGTTTTCATTTTTTAGTACTCCTTTCATATTATTTTTAATAGTTGTACTAATTTTTTTTATAACAATATACACACATACACATATAATTCTTAATATTAAAATTTGCATGTTTTGTTTAAAAAAAAAATACTAATTATAATTTATTTCTCTCCTCCTTGTCTCTAGGTGAAACAATGCTGTCGCCCCTTGTAATGTGCGGCCCACAAGGCCTTGAATTTTTAATACCAGTTACCCTTAATATACCACACTGTGCCGGACGAACAACATCATTGGGATTGGCCTTGAAAGCCACCGATAGTGAAAAGAATATACATACCGAATGGGATAATATTGATTTGCCCAGCAATGCGGCAGCCCATACCGTATCCGTTAAAGTAGATCATTTCTAAACAAGAACAAGAAACATAATTAGTATATAGTTATAGATTACTTGTATAAGTTATTTTTTATTATTGATTAATTAATAATCTATGTATTATTTGCATGTAAATATCTATAACAGAAATTGTTTTATAGTTTTACAAAAAAAATTAGACGGGGAAAAATTAGAAAGGACAACAACATAAATGAGAAAAAAACCAACTCAACAATAGACGCAATAACGATATGATAATGTCATGGGGTATAAATTGTGCCTTGAGCAGATAAACAGAAAAGGGAGATCCAAACCCCTTTAATTACATAAAAGAAAAAACGAACGACTTTCAAAAGGAAATGATAACCATACTATGATTTTGAAAGGAAAACGACAAGCTAAATATTTTACAATTTAAGTTTTGCAACAAATCCTATTGACATATAGCGCATGTATTTTGTAAATAATTTATTGCTATTATTTATAATTATTGAATTTATTATATATATTCTTGTTTTTATTATCATCATACATTAATTATATTACATATAAATTAATTTTGCGTTAAGATTCCAACTTTTTTTCTCACACACACAAATCAATGAAAATTTCATTGATTTCTCTTTGTGTAGTCTCATTTAATTGTTTTAATTAATTTTGTAAGCATTTTAAATGTTTATTTCTGTTCTTTCTCGAACGAATAATTTTTTATTCATATTTTTATGTTCTCCCTATATAAATACTATATATATGCTTTAAATATATTTTAAAAGATTATCATTATTTTAGTTATTTCATTAATTGTAAAATGGTTAAATATTACAAAAAAAATATTGCAACCAATTTAAATGTAACGCAAAATGAATTAAATGTTATATTATTATTTTTTTTAATGTTTTAAAAAGCAAACCTCGTCGTCGTGTTAAATCAACAAAACAGAAAAAAAGAAAATTATAATTTGTTTGTAATCCTATAAAATAATATTAATATTATTATATTATATATAGCTACACTATTCACACATTTATATTCTATATATACATACATTACATACATATTTACAATACGACAACATACTCCACTACAGAGATAAATATAAATCATTACAAAATACAAACAAGAACAAAAAAACAAAAGCTTCAATAAAAAATTTAAAAATAAAAAAAATAATAATTGTATTTTTTTATAAAAAGGAATTACAGTCATCATTTAAATGTCCTTAACTATATACTTTTAACGATTATATACATGTATTAAACAATAAACCTTCAAAAAGCGTAGATTTGTTTAAAATATTTTGCCAAGGACCTTCAATAGGTGTAGATTTGCATTAAAATATTTTGCCTACATTTGTCTTAAAACAATTTTCAAGGACCTTCAATAGGCGTACATTTTTTTACAGTCATCACTTAAATGTCCTTAACTATATACTTTTAACGATTACATACATATATTAAACAATAAACCTTCAATAGGCACGGGTCCAAGTACCTTCAATGGGCGTACATTTGTTTAAAATAATTTTTCAAGGACCTTCAATAGGCGTAGATTTCTTAAAATATTTTGCCAAGGATCTTCAATGGGTGTGGGTCCAAGTGCATTCAATAGGCCTACATTTGTTTAAAACAATTTTTCAAGGACCTTCAATAGGCGTAAATTTTTTTTAAATAGTTTGCCAAGGACCTTCAATAGGCGTGGATTTGTTTAAAATATTTTGCCAAGGACCTTCAATAGGCGTGGGTCCAAGTGCCTTTAATAGGCGTGGATTTGTTTAAAATATTTTGCCAAGGACCTTCAATAGGCGTGGGTCCAATTGCCTTCAATAGGCGTGGATTTGTTTAAAATATGTTGCCAAGAACCTTCAATAGGCGAGGATTTCTTTTGCCAAGGACATACAATGGGCGTGGATTTGTTTAAAATAGTTTTGCCAGGGACATACAATGGGCATGGATTTGATTAAAATATTTTTTCAAGGACCTTCAATAGGCGTAGATTTGATTAAAATATTTTGCCAAGGACCTTCAATAGGCGTAGATTTGTTTAAAATATTTTTTCAAGGACCTTCAATAGGCGTGGGTCAAAGTGCCTTCAATAGGCGTAGATTTGTTTAAAATATTTTTTCAAGGACCCTCAATAGGCGTGGGTCAAAGTCCATTCAATAGGCGTAGATTTGTTTAAAATATTTTTTCAAGGACCCTCAATAGGCGTGGGTCAGAGTGCATTCAATAGTCGCGAATTACTTTTAAATATTTTCCAAGGACCTTCATTAAGCCCGGATTACTTTTATATATTTTGCAAGGACCTTCAATTGCCGAAATTTACTTTTAAATATTTGTTCAAGGACCTTCAATAGTCGCGAATTACTTTTAAATATTTTCCAAGGACCTTCATTAAGCCCGGATTACTTTTATATATTTTGCAAGGACCTTCAATTGCCGAAATTTACTTTTAAATATTTGTCCAAGGACCTTCAATAGGCGTATACTACTTATAAATATTTTTTCTTAAAGTCTTCCATTCAGATTCTTTGTTTTTTATTTATTTTCCAAGCGTGTTTCATATCTAAGCATGGCTCTTTTTTAAACGTTTTTTGATTGGTAATGATTTTATATTTTCTTTTTTCTATATAATCCTCTCAACCAAATCAAAATAATCAGTTAATTTCCACAATTCCTTAATATCGTTTATATACCTATACATTTTTTTTAAAAATCCAACAAAATTTCAGCCAATTATAGGACATTGAAGATCTTTTCAAAAACAACTAAAAATCTATATGAATTTGACATCTATGGACCTTAAAGACAATTCAGTCAAATACTACATATTTTCCGCTAAAACCTAAAGAAATTTTCATCCAAATCCATCCAGTCATTGCTGAGTTATAGCCATTCGAAGTTTACCTTGTGTCAAAATATAGCTGCTGCGCAGTTCTGGGCGCTTGGTACCACAAAATGAAAAACGGCGATTTTTGGTTTTCTCCAAAATGCAAAATAGCAACAATGTTGCCACATATCTACGTTCTTGCTAATGTGAAATTAAGAAATCGGTATAAAGTAAAGCATACTTTTAGGCGTTACTTAAAAGCACACTAGTAACTACAACAGAACTGTTTAACCAAATAATGTTTGGCGCCTTAAGATATGCTTTAAATTTATTTAACTACCCAGACGAACAACTGTACAAACAAAATATTGATTCAGTTTGTTCAGCTATTGGAAAAATTACGTTGTAACTTACCTTACCAAAAAATGTAAATTTCAATTTTAAATTATTCTTAAATAAATATATTTATTTATTATTATTAGTAGTTAATAGATTTGTTTGTATATTTTCTCAATATATATTTACGATTACTAATATTTTTTGTTTATATATAATTGCAAATTTTATCTAAATTTATTTTATTAAAAAATGTATATGCATCAAAGATAAAAAAACAAAGTGATTTACTTAAGGTTTTCGTTTAGGCGACAACAGTCGTACATATTATTGTACATTATATAATATAATTTTTAAATAGCTACGAGAAATAATACATTATCATTATTATTATTGTAAACTTCATATGCCATAAAGATAGAAAAGGAATAATAATAAAAAACAGTCATATTTTCATTTCGTTAAAGATAATTCACTATATGATAAAGGGGTTTGGGGGGATATCATAAAAAATTTAACAAATTGATGAGTAGGGGATAAAAATATATATAAATATACACCTTTTACGAATTGGAGGATGTTGATGTTAACATGGCATCGGGTTCAGGTATAGTTGATACAGCGTCCTTAACATAGCCATAGATTTGTTTACGTGTATCGGCCACAACGTCTCGTACCATGGTTTTGAAAAATGTTGTGTGATGTGGTGCCTCCGCATAACGATCATAATGATCTAGGGAATCTTGCAGTTTTAGCGTTAAATCGTAATTTTTCCTCACCACATCGAGAATTTGTTCTTCGGTGGGTGTCGATAGGCCCTGTTCGGCTAGCCATTCTTTGATTTTATTTTGAAAATGTTTAACAATTGCCAAAATATTCACCAAGGCATTTAATAGTTTAATGACATCATCTTTATATTCACAGTCGGGCATGGTGGTATAGCGGAGAACTAGAAAATAAACAATTAAAATTGATTAGTTAGAAATGAAGGTGTTTGATTAAAAAAATTATACATTTCTTCGAAGCGTACATTTAAAAAAAATTCAAAGCCTGTATTTTTTAAAAAATATCATTTCAAGGCATGAATTTTGTTTAAAAAATATTTTTTTCAAGGCGTGGATTTTTTAAAAAAAATATTTTTTTGAGGCGTGGATTTTTTTAAAAAAAATTTCAATGCGTAGATTTTTTAAAAATTATGTTTTCAATGCGGATAATTATTTAAGGACCTTCAATAGGCGTGGATATTTATTCAAGGACCTTCAATAGGCTTGAATATTTATTCAAGGACCATGAAAAGGCGTGGATTTGTCTAAAATAGTCTTTGAAGTATGGATTTGTCAAAAATATTTTTTCAAGGACCTTTAATAGGCGTGGATTTGTCTAAAATATTTTTTTAAAGAACCTTCAATCGGTGTGGATTTGTTTAACATATTTTGCAAAGGACATTCCATATGCGTGTATATTTTTGAAATATTTTACCAAGGACCTTCAATAGGCGTAGATTTTTTGGAAATATTGTGCTTTCAATGGGTATGAATTTGATAAAGATATTTTTTGAAGGTGCCTTCAACAATCGCGGATTACTTTAAAATATTTTTCATAGGACCTTCAATAGGTCTGGACTACTTTAAAATATTCCTCAAGGACCTTCATTAAGCCCGGATTAATTTTAAATATTTTGCAAATACCTTCAATTGCCGAACTTTACTTTTAAATATTTGTCCAAGGACCTCCAATAGACTATCAAGGCGTGAATTTTTTAAAAAATATTCCTTTCAAGGACTATAAAGGCGTGGATTTAAAAAAATATATTTTTTCAAGGACTATAAAGGCGTGGATTTAAAAAAATATATTTTTTCAAGGACTATAAAGGCGTGGATTTAAAAAAATATATTTTTTCAAGGACTATAAAGGCGTGGATTTAAAAAAATATTTTTTTTCAAGGCGTGGATTTTCTAAAAAGGACTATCAAGACGTGGATTTTTTGAAAAAGGACTATCAAAACGTGGATTTTTTTAAAAAGGACTATCAAGACGTAGATTTTTTAAAAAGGACTATCAAGGTGTGGATTTTTTAAAAAGGACTATCAAGACGTGGATTTTTTAAAAAGGACTATCAAGGCGTGGATTTTTTAAAAAGGAATATCAAGACGTGGATTTTTTAAAAAGGAGTATCAAGACGTGGATTTTTTAAAAAGGACTATCAAGGCGTGGATTTTTTAAAAAGGACTATCAAGACGTGGATTTTTTAAAAAGGACTATCAAGGCGTGGATTTTTTAAAAAGGACTATCAAGACGTGGATTTTTTAAAAAGGACTATCAAAGCGTTGGTTTTTTTAAATATTTTGAATGACTATTTAAAAAATATTATTTCTTTGACTATCAACATTTAAATCGTATATCCTTCTATTATACTATACTATTTATAAATAAGTACTGCCAAGGCGTGGGGTTAAAAACTATTTTTCCAAGAACTACCAATACCTAGGGGCTTGTGGGCTATTGAGTAGTGTTTTTCTAATATTGTTTTCAATGTTATTTAAATCGTATATCCTCTTACTAGGTCTTCTTAATAGTTGAGGTTTTTTATTAGTATTTTCACATACCCATTGCATGCAATTCGGTGAAAACTTTCTCCTCCCGATTCAATTCATAATAGAGTTCATCATAACTATTTGTGGTTGCCAGAAATGTATCGCCATATGTTATAAACAAATTGAAAATATTTACCACCTAAAAATTAAACAAATAAATAAATTAAATTTCCTATATAAAATACAAAAATTAATTCACCCTACCTGCAGTGATAAATGGAAAATATTGCATTTCTTCACCAATGTTTGTTCTTGATTCACCAAAAACCTTAGTAAACCAATTAGCGCAGACCATAATTCTTTCCAGGGGTAATTCAAACGTACACGACAACGTTTTTGATAGCACAACACACGATGTATGACGCCAACACACAGCAAATACAATTCCATGGGGAATTTCTTCATTAAATGTGATACAATAAACTCAACCAAAAGATCTAATAATGTAGCAGCCAGTGGTTGGGATTTACCCACACGATCAACATTTAATTTACGATGACGCATTTGGGCTCTATGCAGCATAACTTTAAATGTTAAATTACTGTCATGCATCATGGAATTGGCATATTGATCTTCAGAAATGCAGGTTAATATGAGGAAACATAATTTCAAATTGGCCACACTGGATTCGTTTTTGTTATCCTGCATTACTATGGAACTGAAAAAAAAAAAAAACAAAGAGAATAATTAGTACTGATGAATGTTGTAAAAAAATTTAAATGAACTTACCAATATTGAAATACAGCCACCAGCAAATTCGTTGGATATTGTGTCATATCGATAATGGGTGCATTTGCCAAATCCGGCACCGGCTGGGTTAAGCTTAATGTATTACTGGGCGAAGGAGGTGCACTGGATTCGGTTTGTGTATGTGACAATGTTGTGATAAAATTTCGATTTAAATGCACTGCCTCATAGAGTGCCAATAGCAAACCATTATTGGCTTTTATTTGTTGTACACGTTCACAGCCCTCATCCGATACAAACATATTACCAACAATATTCGATAGCGATGAGAACCACGATGATGATTGTGCATTATTAAGGCTTTGCATATATTGGCGACAAAAATCAATTAATGATTGCGATATCATTTGACCATATCCATTCAGAGCCAATTCATCGGCTAATATGGATAATTGCACTATATAAGGATTTGTAGCTTCATGTTTACGATAATTTACCAAAATGGTGAGAAGTATAACAATATCATGACCATGTTGGGCTCTTAGCGTTGGATCACTCAGCAACTTGACAAAGGCATCGAACAGGGTGTTCATCATTAAATATTCTAAGAGGACATTTTGACTGACATTATCCGTACCCGTTACTAGAACCAATAATAATTTGAGGCACATAAAGCGTGCATTTTCGGGAACATCACCTGGGAAGAGAAGAAGAAAAATAAATTTGAGTAAAAAATAAAAAAAAACAACATATATATATATATATATATAATAATTATTTTTTTCAAGGACTATCTATGGCTTTTTTATAAATATTTTTTCCAAGGACTATGAAACCTTGGATTTTTTATAGGACTATCCAGCTTGGATTTTTTGAAATTTTAAAGGACTTACACGGCATACATTTTTTAATAATTTTTAAGGACTATCAAGTCATGGATTTTTTAGTAATTTTTAAGGACTATCAAGTCATGGATTTTTTAAATATTTTTAAGAACTATCAAGGCGTGGATTTGTTAAATATTTTTTAAGGACTATCAAGCTGAGGATTTTTTAAGGACTATCAATGCTTAGATTTTTAATATTTTTTAAGGACTATCAGGGCGTGGATTTTTTAACAATTTTAAGGACTATTCAGGCGGGGATTTTTTTAAGAATTTTTAAGCACAATCAAGGCGTCGATTTTTTTGATAATTTTAAGGACTATCATGGCGTGGACTTTTTAATATTTTTAAAGAAAGTTTGATGAGATATCCATCTGGGTATAGGAGTTTGGAGTTCTTATTCCGCACTACCTACACATGTAATAAAACTATCAAACGTTTCCCATTAGACCGGAGGGAATGATTTTCGACGTCCTCAAACATTATAGTATCACTGGTGGTATGAAAGGTTTATGATCGGTCAAGGGCTACTAACACTGTTCTATAACAGGACCTGCTCTGGATTTTAGTCCTCGGCTTACTGGAGAGGATATACCTCACTGGCGATAGAAGTGACATTGACCTCGGCGCCCTGTCACTCTCGGAATGCATGATAAGTTATCGGTTAAAATAACGATATCTTTGGATCAGTAAATTGTTCGTCGAGAAAAGCCATTGAGGTCCCATCATCCATCTCCCATACTACGCAATTAATCTGCTGACCACCAGCTAGAGTTCCTTGAATCTGAGATCTGCGGTGTTAGAACGGCTGACTTTGAAAGAAAATTACGTGTCATTTCATCCTCCAGCTACTGGAGAGGAGTAATACCTCAAATGTCCTCCCTATTGGCGACAGAAATGACATAGACCTCGGCGCCCTGTCACTCTCGGAATGCATGATAATCTATCGGTTAAAAAACGGAATCTTTGGATCAGTTAATGCTTCGTCGGGAAACGCGATTGAGTTCCCATCATCCGCCTCAAATACTGCACGATTAATCTGTTGACCACCAGATAGAGTTCTTTGAATCTGAGATCTGTGGTGTTAGGACGACTGACTTTGAAAGAAAATTACGTCTGCTTTCATCCCGATATGGTCAGATAAAACCCTGCCACCACATTTAGTTCATTAAACATCCGCTCAGTTCTTGGTAAATATTAAGAATTTTTAATATTGTTTCATATGGCGTCCTGGTTGCACTAAACAAATGATCTATTAATATAATATAGGTTATTTTAAAAATATGAGAGTAATTTTAAAATCACATACAAGTCATGATCAAATTTGTTTACAATCGGTTTCACTGCCTCTTTGCAGCTTATACAAAATATCTAAAACCCTACATGGAACTATATTCCAATATTCTTAACACTAAATATTTCCATAACAACTCACCTAAAAGTATACGATTACAATGATCCATTAACTGTTTCATCCATTTGTCCATATGTTCATAACCGAATATATCATTCAGTATATCATATGAGGTATCTGCAGTCGATTTTTTAAATATGCCATAGAACATGGAGCACAGTGTTTGAAGGCTATTGCACAAACGTTTCGGATGATCTATATAATAAATAAATAAAAGAATTATTATTAATAAATAAAGCCACACCCTGTTGCTTTTGAAAATCTGGTGTCCACACAACAACACAGCATGAATTCTGTGTTATTGTCACCTCCTCCTCTACTCACCGGTATCCAACATTTCTATACATTTCTGGAAAATCATATTTAAATTGGGCTTAACCAAAGCGAATTGTTCACTTGTCAGCTTGGTAATTTCACCCTCCAATGCTTCAACATTTGGTTGCAGCAGAAAGAATTCATTCCAAAACTCGGAATATTCAGGACGACGTTCTTGACTAGGATCTTCACCACGAAAGAACAGCTCATAGATATAGACAACTTTTTCTTTGGGTCTTTTTGAGGAACCACTACCACTGCGTTTACGTGAAGTCATTGTTGTTGTGGGAATTGTTTTTAATGTTTATTTTGTGTAATTTTAATTTTTTCAATAGAATCTGGAAACTATCCTTTTTCTTTTGTTGGTTGGTCGCTGTCAATTGTGAAAACGTCATTCGCAATGACGAATGGGAAGAGAAGACAAAATGCCCGATAAAGAAGAAGTCAAAGTGGAGAACCGAAAGTTACGAATGAGGTGGGATGGAGACTAAATGGGATTGTTTACGAATGATGTGGGTAAAAGAGGTATGACATTGACGTTTGACAGCGGAACAGCTGTTCTTTTATGATTAAGGGTTGTTTAGACATTTGGATTTTTTAATGAAAGGGAGAAACTTTTTGTACAGCAATTGATGTTGAATTTTTAAAGGATTTTATTTATGTTTGTACAGAACCCCGAATGTGTGTGTGAGAATTTCAGATCGCCATTCAAAGCCAAGTCATCGGCCAATATGAATATAAAGATTTGTAGCTTCGTGTTTACGATATGAGCCGTTTATTTTGAAAGTGTTTTAAGTCCATTATTTCTAATGTAGAAATATTTTAAAATATTAAACATGATAGAATACATAACGTGATATGTTTTGTAAACTTTTCTAGAAAATCAAGTTTTGTATCAGAACCTAAAATCGATTTAAACCACTTTCAAAATAAACGACTCAATTTATTAATATCGTATCAAGTATAACGATATCATGACCATGTTGGGTCTTAGCTTGGGATCACATAATAGCTTGACGAAGGCATCGAATAGGGTGTTCATCATTAAATATTCTAGCAGAACATTTTGAAAGACATTTTCGGTACCTTTTACGAAAATTAATATAATTTTAGGCACACAAATAGTGCATTTTCGGGAATACCACCTAAAAAAGATTGAAAATGGTTATAAAAAGGAAATAAAAATCAATGAATATGAAGACGTGACGTGACTAAGTATTTTTTCCTAGGAATATCACGGCATGAGTTTTTAATAAATATTTTTAAGGAATATCTTTAATAATTATTTTTAAGGAAAATTATCAAGGCACGGATTTTTTAAATATTTTTTAAGAAAAATTAAAGCGTGGAATTTATTATATATTCTCTCACAAATAATCAAAGCGTGGATATTTTTCTTTTCGATTTATTCGCAAGAATATAATAATATTTCCGCAAGGGTGGATATTGTTTTTTAATATTTTCTCAGGGACAAAAAAAAGCTCAGGGGTTTAAAATAATACATTTTTATCAAGGCAAGGTATACAAGAAAGCCAAATATTAAACGACTTCGACCTTAATATCAACACCAGGCTGTTTCAATCTACGGAGTTTAGACTTATAATTTCGAAACTCAATTTAAGACAGGTGTCCACACATATAATTGAATAAAACTGGGATGCAACGACGTCCTTAAACTCCTTAAATGTTTTTTTTTTATCTAAAGAGAAATTTTTCAAAAACAACAAAAACATGGACAATGTAAAGAAAACCTTTCCCAAATCCAAAATTACAGAGGTCCAAATTATTTAAAGGCAATTTTCTATATGACCCAACTTAAGATTAGATTATTTAAGTAATATTTTTGAACTATTCTCATGGTGCGCGTTTTTTTTTAATCAACACCGACATCTTGGAATCTTGTAGTGACATCTCTGAACGTCTCACTCACACGATTCGGTATTTTTTGATAATGAATTATGAATGCATTTACCGCAAGACATTGCGTTGTGAGCTTAATTAAATTTAGTTTATTCTCAGAGCTCGGTGCGATGATAATACACACATCTGTCAGTTAGCACCCAATCGGATCTTTTATTTCTCTGGGCAAACAATGTTGTCCTGGTTTAATCGCACTCAAACTGCCATTATCATTGGATGTCTGAATATTTTCATTTATTCTATGGTTGCTGCTGTTATTCTTGAAAATTTGGAATATGATCGATTTGCACAATATGACTATGATGATTACCGGGATATTTATAGGAGTTATGAACAACGGGAATATCGAGAACTGTATTGTACGATCTATACGATAATGTGTTTTATAATGGCATTACTATCGGTTTTACTTATATGGGGCATTATGAAGGTATAGACGAATTAAACAAAATATTTACTATGAAGAAGGTTTAATAACAATATTTTTTTTAATTAGAAACGCCCCGCTTGTATGGCCCCTTGGCTTTTGGGTTCATTTGTGGTGTTAATTTATAGCAGTATTGTTATATTGGATGATATCTTTTTAAAAGCCTCTTTTGACGGTGTGTCACATGCGATTGAATTTTTTGTTATACTTTTTATTATTTTTGGTATGTTTTAAATGAATATGACCATTTATGAGTCTTTTCCTTAACTATATTTTTGATATCTTTTTAGGTTTCCAGACATTTTCCCTGGCATTGGTGTATAGTGTTTATCGAAACTATCAATTGGAAATTGTTCTGCAGCATACTCGTCAACAACTTTATGAAGAAATTCAAGAAGAATATTTGGAAGAAATGACATCAAATGGGGAAGATAATATAACACCTGAATCTCGGATCAATGGCAAATTTTATGGAAAATTTAAAAACAATTAAATAAATACTTCTACTTTAAGTTCTGTTCTGTGATTTAGTAAATGAAATTAAAAGCCTTACTTTTTTCTATTTTCTATTACATGGTAGGGCATAGCTAACAAGGTAGGGCATATCAAACAGCTGATTACAATTTTTTTCAAAGTGGACTGTTCTGTCAAATCAAAATATAAATGTTATTCACCTGAAGTTATCCATTGCATATGGTACAATAATGCAAGGCACGTTTAGACCAGACTTGTTTTTCAACCGAGTTGACTCTAATTGAATATTTTAAGTTCTCATTGGGTGGCAAAATTAAAGTCGAATCTCTTTATAGGTATTTTGTTGGTGGTAGGAACAATGTAGTGATCGTAATTTGGAATTGAGGGATCTATTTTCAAGATATTATTTGCTAATCGATTTCGTTTTCTCCTTGCAGATCTTTAACTTGCATATCCCTCTTACAATAGTCGGGTTACGTTTTCGTTATTCTGAATGTTCTTGTGTTAAGACGTATACAACTTCGAATGTGTCGACTTCATTACTTGTTAAAATAATATTTTTTTTAACCTTGGATTTTTAAAGAATATAGAACTGCCACCGGAACCGTGTACTAAAAAACATTTCAACGTCTAAAGCTGAATAAATGTTGAAGGAATATTTTTGCAACACCCAAAGTATGGATCACAGTCCTCTATTGTTAATATAATATTTTATTCCAACAACAGCGGGAAACTCATGATTTTTCATGGAATATTTTTTCCAACACTAGGCGTGGATTTTTTTATAGAATATTTGTTAGCGTGGTGTAACAATACAAGATGCGACAACCTGAGATGAATTACAAAATTGCAACCTAGGTAGCAACAAGCGGTTGAGTTTATTTCTTCAGGTTTTTCTTTCAACACCAAAAGAAGTATGTATACTTTTTCAACATCCAATCAAGAAACCCTTGTTTGCCTTCAACAAATTGGGTTTTTGTAGAATAATGGTCCGTTCCCGTACTGTAAGAATTTACCACTTTTCACTACGATAACGAATTTTCCTTTATGATATCGAAGAAAATAGTAAAATCTAGCAGATTCTTGCAGTACGGGAACAGACCATAAATATATTTTTTTAAATTATTCATCCCAATGTATCTATTTTTTATTTAATGCCTCTATTATTTGATAAATTCCGTTAAAGGGTTAAGATGTTTCGTGGAAACAACAATACAGCTTGGGGAAAAGACTGGAAGGCAAACAAACAAATATGATGGCAAAAACAAAAAACACATCAAACATCATCACAAAATCTCTCTCGGGCACGTAATGTCCATAATTTGTTTTATTTTATATTTTTTGTTTGTATTATTGTTTTGGATTTAAAGCTTCCATTGTTTATTTTGTCGGTACGGTCGATTAGTTTACTCAGCCGGGCTTTGGCCGGTTGTCTTTTGTGATCATTAATTTGCGTGTATAAAATCAACAACTGACAAGCTTTCAGGTTTAGTTGAGATTGAGAAGTGTAACCTCGCTTTGAACTTGTTTTCAGCAGCTGTGATTTATTTTCTGTACGACGACGATATTCAAACAAACAAAATCAAAGATGCGGTTTGCTTTGGGATTATTCTTGGGTAAATATTAATTGATATCAATTTTTATAGTATAGTAATATTGAATCTTATCTGCATTGGGAGATTCTAACTTAGTTGGTTTTAATTATTATTCTAAATCATTAATTAAACTGAACGAATTTTAAATCACCTGATAATTATGTGTGTACGACATTTCTATGTAGTTAAATTTTTAATTGTTTCAATTGAAAACTGTTGACGATAACATCAACGAAATTGAAGTTACCTCCATGTTTTTTAATTGACTGTGTGCAAAAATTATTGTATTTGTTGTTGGTTTGGTCAATTTTTCACTCATTTGATGACTAATTCTGTGGACATTTAAATTATAATTATTTGAGAAAATAAAAGAACAACAATACAAATCCAGAGTGTTCTACATTTGCAATTAAAATTAATTAAAGTTGGACATTTTATTACACTAGTCAACAATATGTTCAAATATCAGTTATATTAAAAAATGCTTGATATGTATTTTCTTCAAAGAAAAACTATTGAACGGAATTAAAAAATATAGAATACCTCTTAAAAGAAATAATTAAAAAAACTATCTATTGAATAATATTTTGTCTATGAAAGATTTTCTTTCAATGCAAGTCTCCTTGAAAGAACTTCATCAACAAATAACCATTTCAAACAATCTTCGGTCTGCAGAAGACCTCTTCAAATGCTTTTAATCTGCAGATAACTTTTTGAAACGTAAGAAATTTAAGGTTTTTAGAGGATTAAAAGTTCATTGTTTAAAATTAATTTTTTAAAAGTGCATGGATCTGATGAACGTGGGAAAAATACTATTTACAGATCTGTTTATACCAACTAACAGCTCCGTAGGCCCCATAACAAACATGGATAATTTTTCATCATAATTTTTCAAATCTTCCCAACGGGATTGGAGTCAATTCATTAAAAAAAGTTGTCTAAAACTCCCTCAAGATACCGAATAATGGGTGTACCATTATATGGGAGCTACTCGGAAACTTGGACCAATATTGAAAATATTTGGTAGACAGATTTTCTACTCAATGAGAATCGAAAATATCAAATTACAGCTAATTTGGTTAAAGCACGTTTCCAAGCTCCCTAAAATACGGACCATTGAGATGTTGCGTTATATGGCGGCTTCCCTAAAAGGTGGCCAATATTTGTAGGAAGATTTACTACCACACCACAACCTAAAATAACAAATTACGACCAATTAAGTTGAAACATATGCCAAAAAAGCATTAAAATATCGAAAAGAATACCTGCACGTCTACCACAGGAAGAAGACCTGCAGCTCTTCCACAGGAAGAAGCATACCAGCAGGAAAAATACCTACAGTTCTCCTATGGGAAGAGAAGACCTCCAGCTCTCCTATAGGACGAAAAATTCCTCTAGCTTTCCTATAAGAAGAATACCTCCAGCTGTTTCATAGGAAGAAGAATAGCTGCTTAAAAACGTGTAAAAAATCCTCATAATACCGAATATTTGGTGGTACCGTTATATGGGGGCTATACCAAATCTAGGATTGTTTTGTTGAAAAAATTACACGCTTCTATTGAAAATTTTCTTTTTCTTCTTTAAAAAAATTCATGCTTTTGTTGAAATGTTTCTTTAAAAAATTCATGTTTTTGTGGAAAAAAATTCCACGCTTCTGTTGAAATTTCTCTTTAAAAATTCCAGCTTTTGTTGAAAAAATTCAAAGCTTCTTTTAAAAAAATCTTTAAAAAATCTACGCTTCTGTTGAAAAAAATCTTTAAAAACCCCACGTTTCTGTTGGATGTTGAAAAAAAATTGTTTATAACAAATTCCATACTTTAATGTTTCACAAACACATACATAAAAAAATAAATAAAAATAATTATTTAAAATCAAATTTTTTGTAAAAGTCGTTTTCTTTAAAAATAGATTCTAATAGGTCATCTAAAAATAGAATAATAATAGATTTATTTTCGATATAACCTTGGAAAATTGAATCTATAATTATAAACTTTGGAAATTCCTTACTTTTTTAATTTCAGTAATTTGCCTGGTTGCTCTAGCCGTTGCTACACCAGCCAAAAACAAACAGGCTCCTGCATGTTCAGCAAATTGTGGTGAGAAATATGAACCCATTTGTGCCAAGGCTAAAAATGGCAATAAGGAGAGACTTTTGACCTTTGGCAATGAATGTGTTATGGGCAACTATAATTGTCAGCACAGTGATGATCGTAAGTTTTTGTTGTAAAAACGAAAATAAAAAAAATAATATTTTAAACTTTTAAATTCCATTTTACAGCCTATGAGATGAAATCCAAGGGAGAATGTGGTGGCAATGTCAGTGTCCGTCTATCTTAAACGGTTCTTGTATCTAACATTTTTTATGCATGAAAAATAACAACAATAAAAAGTTATTATTTTTTTTAACAGTTAAAGCATATATTTTTTATTTTTGTATTTATTTTATTTTTATGTCAGGCTTAGAAAGAAGAAAAAGCTGTGTTTTTTATTCAATATGCAAAACGGTTTTCACATTTCTTCTTTGATCATTTTTTGAATTAAAATATGACAACGTTCTGTATCTCTTGTACATTATTAAATCAGACTTAAGCTTTTACTTCTCCAAACGCTCGTACACAAAAAGTATTTGTAGTCCTTATTGTATATCTTCAATCTTAAATAGTTATCGTTAAAGAAAACTTTCCATGAAAGCCCTTTTTCACATATTTTTTTTTTCATTTTCTACAAAAATATTTAGTCAACAAGTTTAAACTATGAGCATACCCTATGAGTACTAAAAATAACTAGATAATTTTCGTTTTTTTGTTTGTTTGTTATGTCGCTTTGAAGACAAAATAAATAAAAATCATTTCTCCAGTTGGCTGATTTTTTTGTTTATTTTACAAACATTTATTTGTCATCCTTCTTCTTTTGCTGTTTGACTTTGTAATCGGCCAGAGCAGCTTTAATGGCATCCTCAGCCAACATGGAGCAATGTAGCTTGACGGGAGGCAAACGCAACTCCTTGGCAATATCGGTATTTTTCAATTTACCAGCCTCATCGATGGTCTTGCCTTTTACCCATTCGGTGGCCAAAGAACTGCTGGCAATGGCTGAACCACAACCGAAGGTTTTAAATTTAGCATCGATGATTTTACCATTTTCGTCTACTTTAATTTGCAATTTCATCACATCACCACAGGCGGGGGCACCAACGAGGCCGGTACCAACGGTCGAGTCTTTTTTATCTAAAGAACCAACATTACGTGGATTTTCGTAGTGTTCAACTACCTAGAGAAAAAGTAGACAAGACAAATAAATATATATTAATAAATTATTAATATAAAACAACAACAACATCACATACATGGTGTTTATCAGTTGAAGACCCAGTGTGATAATGTCAATTGTTTACAAAATAAAAAATAACATGTACAAGAGGATGAACAAAAACAAAATAGGGGGCGGGATGGAAGACCAGTAACAGATGTTGTTAAATTTAAATGTTATTTTAGATAAGTATTAAATCTTGAGAAAATAATTTTTAATTGAATGGAGTTTTAGCTTGAGAGCAAGGCTTCATCTGAAGGGATTAGGTAGGAAATATTTATTGCACTTAGTCATTTAGTTGGTTATAAAAATAAGACCCGTCAATCAAATTATTATCATACATATTGAATTTTTACTGCGCAATTTATTTTTCGAGCTCCACCGAAATTGTTCTGAAATAGGTCAAATTGTTGAAAAGTAAAAAACGAATTAAAAAGCATAAACACGATGTCATTAAGAATTTGCTTTTATGTGATGTAGATTGTACATTTAAATTGTTTCTCAAGAAAACCTCTTGAAGATTGTACACTATAGTACAGGCTCTGCACATTCTGAGCACCGCATCCAATCCTTTATTAGCTCATGGGTGCCTTTATTACAGGATTCGATGTGAGCCCGAATTGTCCTATACTTCTTAAAAATAACTAAGATAATATGGGTATTACCGTTGAGGACCTGTTTATACTATTATTTATTGAGGAAGTTTTTTCTTTCCAAAAAGTCCCAACCTCTAAAACTTGCTATGCAATGCTACAACACAATGACAACAAGCAAGAACATCGTTAAGTTCAGTCAGATCGAATTATTTATTTCCTCTAGCATTGGGTGTGCATTCAAAATTCATATAATGGGGCCAAAGTGTATATGGAGCATAGAAAAACACAAATTACAGCCTCTTCGGTTGGCAATTGTATCGGGAAATGCATCTAAGCACATTAAAATTCCTAAATGGGATGGAAACTTTATATGAAGGATATGTTCTAATATTAACTTACTAGCATATGCCCGCTACTTCGTTGACGAATGAATATTTTATTTTGTTTTCACAGAGAACTACATCTGTTAGTAGAGCTAATCAACATACACACCAATATTGACCATAAAACTAACTTCAAATATCAACACTACTCTCAAAAACACTACTATACAAATCTAGCTTTGCACTAATTTGGGTACCATTTTTTACCTTTGCTACTCTTGTAGTACTTATTTCGAAATTTCATGATTAGAGCTCTATAGGTTCACCCAAATTTCGTACCACCTAGTACACATTAATATAAATCCAATAGAAATACAATATTTTCCAATTTCAGGATTCCAGGTCGATTGCTTTACCATAATATAATTGTACGAAATTTAATACCAATTTCCAAAACTCCGTGTATATATCCGCATTTTACACCCCAACAGTGATCCTAACTTCAAATTTCAAGATTCCAGCTCTATCTATCAAATCAACATTTGGTACCATTTAGTACTCATTAATAGAAATTTCCAAAATTTCCTACAGATCGCAATCTTATATCTCAACAATGATCCTTACTCCAAATTTCAGGATCCCAGATCAATTCACCCAAAATTCAAATTGTACCAAATATAGTACAATATAGTACTCATAAGTATGAATTTCCAAAACTACATCCATACCCCAATCCTACAACACTCCAACACATTTGGTACCATATAGTACACATTAGTACAATTTTCCAATACTTCCTACATATTCCCAATCTTACACTCCAATTTTCAGGATCCCAGATCTATTGGTTAACCCAAAATCCAAATTGTACCAAATATAGTACTATTTAGTACTTTTCGTACACACAAGTACACATTTCTAAATCGACTTTACGACGGTAATGTTATTTTAAATTTCAGGATTTGTTTCCCCAAAATTCAAATTGTACCAAATTTAGTACTGCTCAGTACTTTTCGTATACATGATTAAACGCTTACAAAACCACCTCCTTTATATCGACCAAATTTAGTCCATTTTAGTACTTTCGGATACTCATAGTTCTAATTTCTAAAAAACACATTGCTACATATACTCTAGCTCTACCGCTTCGCCAAATACAAATGGTACTTCATTTAGTGCGTATCCTTCTAGTATGAATTTCCAAAAACCCAACCATATCTGACACCTTTGGACTAAGAGTGAACCTCACCCAAAATTTCAACATTCTAGTTTCAGTCATTTCGTCTGGGCGTTGATGAATCGTTAAGTCAGTCAGTCAATCTCTTTACTCTTTTATTAGTATAGATTATCTGCAAATATATTTTTTCAATCTCCAAGAACCCGGATCATAACCCACTACGGCTAAAAATTTGTTTTTCATCTTTCAAAAATCCGAAAGGTAAAATTACAGCCGTATCTTTGGAAGTATGGGCTTAATAAAAATCGTTGCAATCACCACTACATATGGTAAAACGTCCACCATGATCTGCGATGAGGCCCTGAACTTGTACTTTGCCGGAAGTTCTGAACAAATACTGCATCTATTCCTACAATACTTTTCCACTTTTCTTATGGTATTTCTTTCCACATCATTTAAATCATCAATCCCTTAATTATCCCGTAAAAAATTCCCATATATAAACTTTGATTTTGATAGATTGCCAAAACAAAAAAATAACAGCCGGCAAAGGGGCCTTCATCCCATCGTCACCGCTATACTATATAGAGTACAAAACAAAAACACAAACAGGCATGTTGACTAAACTAGACCTTGAAATTTCTCGGCACCACTTCAGAGCGCAACAATAAATTACTGGTACAGCAACAACAACAATAACTAATCACACTATTTTGAAAAAAAGGGAATCATTTTTTTTGTAGTTAAGAATTCCACACAATCTATCAACAAAGATACTTACATTCTCGTGATATAATGCAACGGGAATACTTTGAACACGTCTCAATGGAGCCTGCAAAAGGCGTGATACTCTGGTCAATGATGCCATTGCTTTGATTGATTTGGGATTTCAAAAATTAAATATTTGCTTTTTACACCATACAAAAATTGGAAAATATTGTGAAATAGAAATATTCTAGGTTCGTGTTCTTGTTACGCGCAGTTATATTTCTATTTGCAATAAGGGTTATGTAGTTCGACTGTGGTAGGAACTAGTTCAAAGGGAGTACTCGGAGAATGGAACAATTGGAACTAGAATTTTTTTTATTCATATCGTTCCATTATTCGCCGTTCCGAGGTAGAATTATTTAAGGCCTATTAACCAGCTGGATATCAGTTGTTTATGGCTGATATCAGCAAATTTACTGCCATTCCAATCTCTTTTAGATTTATGCTCATTGGAAGGGTGATATTTCGCAGTAAATTTTTTGTTGTTTTTTGTTTGGTACATTCTAAGGTCTATAAATAAGGTCGTCCAGGGAGACCAGCTGGACATCAGTTGTCTCTTAAGTTTGCTGCCAAAAAAACTTTATTGTGAATTGGCTTCCATTATGAAAAGGTAAACAAAAAATAAATTTTAAAGAAAAACAGCTGTTTTTCGCTAGCTGGCTTACCTTATTTATAGGCCTTTATTCAAATGAAACTAGTTTTAAAAGTTCACACCGCAGAATCATCCAAGTGAACTAAAATGTACACGTAAATGTTTAAAACCGCTCTACAATTGTCGAATATTTTGCAAAATTATTAATAAAATAAATACGGTATGAAGTTGTACACACTACTAATAGTGCTGGGACTATTTACCAGTCCGGTATGGACGAAGGATAGTAACGAAGTGAAGAAAAATCAAACATTTGTGGCAACCCATGAATGGCAGGAAATTCCAGAAGGTATCCAACATCATAAATAATGTGTTTTTGTTGTTGTTTTTAATTGTTTATATTTTTTGGGAATAGGTCAAGGAATACCTCAGGGTCTACATGTCCGCATCAATTTGCAAACCGGAAAGAAGGAAGCTAAACTTTTGGATGAAACCGATGACAGTAGCAATGATCCTTTAAAAGTTATGCACAAGGATGGAGCATTATCCGTTTTGCCCGATGACTATGACATGGTTAAAGAGGAGGAAGACGAAGAGGGCGACAGTGAAGCACCGGAAGACTATAACGGTGAAAATGGACAACCCAAGAAAGTTAAACATTTGGATGAGGCCCTTAAGCGAATTGGCATTGATTATAATCCCGAGGAGAAATTGCAAAATATAAAGCGCGAATTCCGTTCCTATGAAGAGCTGAAGAAGACATTTGAAGGAATGCGTAAAGCTTTTAAGTCGGATGGTGAAATTATCGTACAACTGATTGAGGAATTCCATAATATCACCAAGGATAGCAAAGATATGGAAGTCCGCATTAAGACACAGACGCAAATATTGGAAAGTTTCAATTATCTAATGTCCCAATATGATAATGCCCAGCTGTTTGTGGAACAGGGAGGTTTGGATCAAGTTATATTACCAACATTGGTCAATCAGACACATGTGGGTTTGAAGGTGGAAGTTATGCGTGTCCTCGGTGCAATGTGTCAAAATAATCCCAAAGTACAAATTAAGGTGTATGAACGTAATGTGGGCTCACATCTCACACAAATCCTAATGAGCTCAACACGCACCGAGGAACTCTCCACAGCTCTATATGCTTTCAGTAGCTTGCTGCGCAAGTTTCCACATGCCCAACAGCGCATACTTTCCACATCGGGAACACAAGCCTTGGTTTCAGTCTTGGGTAAAGAAGCAGAATTGAAAATAAAAGCCAAAGCCGTTACCATTATCAGTGATATAATTGTGGAAAAAGAATTGGTTCTCTCCAAATCATCAGCCGATGATGATCCGCTGGCGGCGGCACAATATGCCGAATTAAGTTTCCCCGAATGGCTTGAAGCCAATTCGTATTGTGAAACAATGGATGGCCTTGTTACAACTAATCTCTATGAATTCCTCGAGGCACCTGATATATTGGAATATTTTACAAATGCTCTAGAGAATACAAAATCGTTTTGTTCACCTCTGTGGTCACAGAGTCCACAATTTCGACATGTCCTCCTGACACTACGAAATCGTTATTCACAATCGGAAGATGAATATCGTTTGGATATTTCGAAATTGTTAAAAATCCTAATAGATAAATTATATCCTGAATCAATTAGACATGATGAGTTCTAAACTCCAGTGTATCATCATCTTAAGAATACTTAAAGGCTGTTTATTTCCTCTTAGAGTTTCTAGTTTATTTTCCTGGTTCCAATACCCTTTGTGATTTTCCTAGTGATTAATTCTTTTTTGTTTATTTTATTTCGAAGACTTACTATTTGAATAATTATATTTAGTTTCTATACTTGGGAAGAGTGTTGGTGTATTTTTTTTAATTTCCTATTTAAGCGTTAAGTTCGGACTGCACAAGAATAAATGTAAAGAAAATGTAATTAACAAAATATTGAAGTTTTCTGAGTTTTATTTATCTTTTGAAAAATATTTCTGAAAAGGTCTAAATAGTTGCTTCTTGTTGTCTATAAAGAGAATTCAGAAATATATATATATATATATATATGAAATGAACTCCATTCAGGAAGTCTATAAAGGCCCTTCAGCTCACCTATTAAGACTCCCATCAGCTTGCCTAAAACACGCCGTTCTGCTCGTCCATAAAGGCGCCCTTCAACTCGTCTATAAAGACAACCTTCAACTCGTCTAGGAAGGAGACCATCAACTCGTCTAGGAACTATTCTCATTTTGATTGAGAAGAGATCAACCAAACTCTTCTCTAAAGGATACTACTACAACACATGTATGGTACAGTACGTTATGATTTAAAATATACTGTGCATTACATCAAGGACATGAACCAAACATGTCCTTCCAATTAAATACATCTAATTGGAATATTTCCTGTAGTTTTAAAACAAAATTCTGTAATTCATTTTGAACTCAATTGGGATATTTATCTGGGCGAATTGATATTTCTATTTCGAGGCGGAAATGTTTTAACAAAGATTCGATTCACGCTAGTACTTGTTAAGGATTATTTAAAAAATATATTTTTATTATTTTTGAAGATTTAGAAAAAGTGAGCTGGCAGGGCGTGGATTTTTTTAAGTTTTAGCACAGCATATTTTTTTAAATTTTTTGCATAGCTTAGCCTAGATTTTTTAGAATAATTTTGTATGGCTTTAGGACTGGGCTTTTTAAGAATAGTTTTTAAGGGTTTACGGAGTGGATTTTTTTACGAATAGCTTTCGTAACGAATAGCTTCTAAGGTGATAAAAGTAAGGTGCATTTTTTAAAACCATTTCCTCCACGTCTCTTCTAATATCTCTCCAAATACTCAAAACCTAAGTCGACATTCTGAAGAAGCGTAAAACATTCTTAGAAATGTAGAAAGACCCTTACTTAAAAAAAATGGCCATCCTAATGGACAATAATATCGCTAAACAAGAAAATCCCTATTTTATAGGTTATGTTCTAACCAAATAATACCGGAAGAAGAACAAAAAAAAATGAGTCGCTTCTTAAGAAATATGAAGCAGCATAAAAAATTGTAAAACGAATGTAATCCGTTAGGCGTATCCTGTGACACAATACGACATGTCCTTATAAAACACAACAAGACAATGGACTTAGTGATGTTTTTTTTTTTTTTTTGATGAAAAAAATCTGGAGCAATTTATTACTCTAAAAAAATATTTCCAAGGCCATAAATTTGCGATTTACACAAATTCTTATTATACAACAAAATGTGTAAAAATTGGACAAAGAAAATCAAAAAATGAAGAAGAAGTAACCATTTTAAGGGTAGCAGAAAAGAAAACAGAGCCACAAAATCACCCGCTATAAAATAATGTGCGGCAGATTGTCTCTGTCGCACACAACAGATGTAGCTCACACAAAATAGTGGACAATTAAAGGTTCATTTTTATAACTATCGAAAAAAAATGTAAAGGGATTTTTATGGTGGCCTATAAAAAAGAAATCTACAGCGAGGGATACATTTGGCACAAGCGCAAAAAAATATTGTCCAATTGTTTTTATCATCAAATTGAAAATGTGATGATGCTGCTGCTGCCGATGATGATGACAAAAGGTCAATTGTTTGCCTATAGAAAAGAAGAAGAAACTAACTAGAGATAGTAATTGTCCAGTCGTCGATCAGTTCGGAAGGCAACCTAAAAGATATTCAAACAAAAGAATTTCTAAGAATGAAAAAAAATCGTTACACGCGTTTGAGGTTACCTTAGAGGTCATTCAGGATCATTATTTAGTTAGGAAACGAAAAAAAAACTGTCCAATGAGGGCTGAATTTTTGAGCAAGACCATAAGGCAGAAGAGGGAAATGCTGCACCTTTTGCAATGCTGGTCGTTTGGTCTGTCGGCCAGCCATCCAGCAAAGTCCCAACGTCAAGATGATCTTAAATGCTCATTTAGGACAAACAAAACCCTAAACTTCAAGAGAAAACCTCATTAATTTTCATTTGCAGTTGGCTCAATGTGCTCAAAATTTGGCGCGCTCTCTTCTTCACCCTGCCATTGTTCGTTTTCGAAAAATAAAGAAATCTCTATTTACTTTGATCACATTTATTATTTTAAAATGTCATTTGCTTTGATAGGGTCATTGTATTATCCTGCTAAGCATCCTTGTTGTTGGTAGCTTGTAACAGCATTTGTACGCACACACAAATGAGCTCTCTCAATAATAGTTACCTTTTGCTCAACTGAAATGAGAGCCAAACGGAAAAATAAAAACATCTTTGAAACCACTTGGTTTCATATTCTCTCTCTCTGCTCAATGACAATCTCTCTTCATAACAGTTAACATCTTGAGGAAGTGGCCAATACTTTACTTTTTGTCCTCACCGGTATTCTTCCTTTTCCACATAATCCCCCTTGTGGACAAAAGTGGCAAAAGAACAATGCCATGATTGTCACATGCACACAGGACATTTCCGGATTTACTCGGAAGACTGGCAAATTGCCAAAAAATTTGAAATGAAATAATCATCGGGGAGAACTAAAAAAATGAATAGAATTGAATAGAAAATGTCCAACGACCAAAGATCAGTTTTGTCACCATTGTCCTTGGAATGATACATCTACTAATCTGTTGGTTTTTTAGCTCATGTTACATCAAGATAGTTTTTTAATTGTTGTCCTTGTCTTTTTATTTCTTTACAAAGATTGTCATCGATCATTTTTTTCTGGTCCATGTCATTCATAAAAAATAAGCAGTGTCAGTGTCCATCATGCAACAGTTTGGAGGAGGAAACAAAGATTGAGGGAGATGTTGATCTGATACAGGTAAGCATGACTTTGATGGGTATCAAAAACACACAAAAATCAAGACAAATTGACATTATGTGAAGGGAGTCTTTCACTGGTGAGCAGAAGGCCAGGCAGTGTTTTATAGCCGGGCTGAGGCAGTCTTTCATAGAAGAGCTTAAGGTAGTCTTTCATAGACGAGCTGAAGGTAGTCTTTCATAGACGAGCTGAAGGTAGTCTTTCATAGACGAGCTGAAGGGTGTCTTTCATAGATGAGCTGAAGCTCGGAGCCTTTCATAGACGAGCTGAAGCTCGGAGCCTTTCATAGACGAGCTGAAGCTCGGAGCTTTTCATAGACGAGCTAAAGCTCGGAGCCTTTCATAGATGAGCTGAAGCTCGGAGCCTTTCATAGACGAGCTGAAGCTCGGAGCCTTTCATAGACGAGCTGAAGCTCGGAGCCTTTCATAGACGAGCTGAAGCTCGGAGTCTTTCATAGACGAACTGAAGCTCGGAGTCTTTCATAGACGAGCTGAAGCTCGGAGTCTTTCATAGACGAGCTGAAGCTCGGAGTCTTTCATAGACGAGCTGAAGCTCGGAGTCTTTCATAGACGAGCTGAAGCTCGGAGTCTTTCATAGACGAGCTGAAGCTCGGAGTCTTTCATAGACGAGCTGAAGCTCGGAGTCTTTCATAGAAGAGCTGAAGGGAGTCTCTATAGGCGACTCGAGACTAGAGTTTAGGCGAGTCTTTATAGACGAGCTGAAGGGAAACACAATAGACGAGCTGATCATATTCTTCCATAGACGAGCCTAAGGGAGTCTTTATAGATGAGCTGAAGGGAGTCTTCATAGACAAGCTAAAGCGGGTCTTCATAGACGAGCTAAAGCGGGTCTTCATAGGTAAGCTGAAGCGGGTCTTAATAGGAGAGCAGAAGCGGGTTTTTATAGAGGAGCTGAAGGGAGTCTCTATAAACGATCTAAAGGAAGGGAGTACAGACGAGGCCTTGATTGGAGATCCTTGAAAGTGCGGATTTTATAGAGAATATATCGTTGACACCTTCAAAGCGTGGTTGTATAAAAAGTATATATTTTTGAAGGTCCCGTTATTTTAATAACTTTTTTCGGAAGAACATTTTTTGTTTACAGAATATTTTTTGGAGGTCCATCCAAGAGTACCTTTTTATACCCTTCACTACACTGTGGTACAGGGTATTATGTCTTTGTGCATATGTTTGTAACAGTCAAAAGGAAACGAGATGGACACATGGTTCCTTTTGAGAATATGCATAGAATCACTTTCTGAGTCCATTTATGCATGTAGTTCCGTCCGTCTGCCCGTTGTACGTCTGTTGGTGTTAAATTGTAAACAAAGTATAGGTAGCATTTATAATCCGATTTGGATGAAATTTGGTACAGCTCATTTGTTTGGTCCAATAGTAAAATAGTAAAAATCGGTTCAGATTTAGATATAGCTCGCATATATATTATCGTCCGATTTAAGGTAAATGGTGCGCCAAAGTCCCTAAATATCTTTCGATATACGTGAAATTTGGCATAGCGATATACATGAAATTTGGCATTGAGTCTAGAATAATGTGTGCTAAGTTTCGTGAAAATCGGTTCAGATTTACATATAGCTCCCATATATAGTTTCTTCCGATTTTATGTAAATGTTGCACAAAAGCCCCTATATATATTTCGATTTGCACGAAATTTGGCATAGCGTACTAAATTGAGTCTAGAATAATGTGTGCTAAGTTTCGTGAAAATCGGTTCAGATTTAGATATAGCTCCTATATATATTTTCGACCGATTTATGATAAATGGTTCACCAACGTCCCTATATATCTTTCGATTTCCACAAAATTTGGCATAGCGTACTGGATTGAGTCTAGAATGATGTGTGTAAAATTTCTTGAAAATCGGTTCAGATTTAGATATAGTTCACATATATATTTTCGTCCGATTTGATGTAAATGGTGCACCAAAATCCTCATGTTTGTAATATTGACATGAAATTTTGAACAACGTATACAATTTAGCATAGAATGATGTAATTGCGTTCTGTAGAAGTTCCGATATAGTCCATATAAATTTCCGACCCAGTTCGTGTTAATTGGACTCCAAATATTCAACGGATGCCCGATTGATATTTTGTTTTGAAATCGATTTACATACTTTTGTCCCATGGCCATGCATGGTAACAAACGAATGGCATGTTTATGGATTGATCTAAGTCGGCTCACATTTAGATAAAGGTAATGTTAATGACCCTTCTGTGGTGAAGGGTATCATATAGTCGGCCCCGTCCGACTTTACTACTTTCCCTACTGGGGTTTTTTTAATTTTTAAATAAATATTTTTTAAAGGAATTGTTTAAAGCATATTTTTTTACAAAGAACCTCAAAGCGTATTTTTTTAAATAATATTTTTTTGAAGTATTCTCAAATCTATGATTTTTTTTTGAAATATTCTTTTATATTATTTATTAAAAGGAATTTTACAAAGAATATTTTGTTTATGAAATACGAGATTTCCTTTAAAAATACTTTTCTGATGTATTTTTATATGGAATCTTTTTTTAAGGACATATTCTCAAGTTTTTTCTCTGTGTCGTTATTTAATTAGATTTTCCTACTTTCGCCATAATGTATTCCCTGTGAAAACACATCCTTAGTTTTAAAATCTGATATTTTTTTCTGAATGTTTTCACTTCCTTAAAAAATAGCAAAAAAAAAAAAAAATAAATAAATAAATAAAAAATAAATTTCCAAAAAAATGTCCACCCATCCTCATTAGTTTTCCATATTTCCTAATATATCTACTCACATCCCTCACCCCCGAAATGACTTGATCACATGACGGAAAAAGGACACGGCCTTCTGTTTTTTACACACAATAAAAATTAAACTAAAATTAAGTAAAAACATGTAAACTCTGTCACATAAATTATGCATGCCCCATTCCTTGCCCTATCTCCCTCTTAAGAAAAATAGAAAATCTCAAGTGGTTACAACAAGTTGTCGGGTGAAAGAAGGAAGTCCTTGTGACACCTTGCACGGTGTTGTTTTTCTTCTTCTTCATTTTTTGGGATCCCTTATGGTAGCTGAAATTACAAAACTATTTTTAAAAAAATCATTGCATGTTTTTTTTTCGTTATGTTTGTAAAGGATCATTATGCTAAATGTCCTGAACTGGTCTGTTGATCTCTCAACTTGGGTCGTCGTAGTACTTTTTTCTTGGAGCAAAACATGTGTCATTTGTTGATAATTCATGGTGCAACAGCTGCTGCCGACATCGATCGCTTGTCGTCGTAACACTCCATTTACATTTGTTTCAAATTCGACAAAAATTAGTGTTTACTATGAAAATTGAATTTTTATTAATATAAATGTCCCTAGTGTGTGAGTTTTTTGTTAGAGATTTATGTGACTAGGTTGTATGTTCAGTTATTTGAGAAGCCCCCCCAAAAATCCTAACACGAATACAATATGTTGCATCCACTCTTCTTTGAAAGAGGTAGGCAGGGATGGATGACCCGACGTTCGATCAATATGCCTATGGTTGATTGCAATCGGCTACTGCAGTAGAAAGGGTAGCTCGGCTTAGAAGGTGTTAGAGGTGTACCTCGGTGGGTGTTGATTATGGGATTTTAAAAGGATTACATGCTGTTCGTCCCGTTCAGAGAATATTCATTGCTTATTAATGTGTTACAATAAATCAAAGGAAATTCCGAAAGAACTAAAATTAATACGACTTAGGGGTCATTCAAAAATATTTTTCATAAAATCCACGCTTCAATCGTCCTTCAAAACATAATCTTTATAATTTTAAATTTTTTCAATAGAAACAACTTGCACCAAAATTTTTTCTATTAAAAACATCTATAGAAAAAGTTGGATCCCAACGATTTTTTTTTAAAACATGGACCCTAGGTCCTGATGATTTGTTTTGTATAGAAAAATCATTGACCAAAGATCCTGACGAATTTTTTTTCTATAGAAAAAATCATTGACCAAAGGTCCCGACGATTTTTTTCTATATAAAAAACTTGAACCAGAGTTCCCGACGATTTTTTTCTATGGAAAATCTTGGACCAGAGCTCCCGACGAATATTTTTCTATAGAAAAAACTTGGATCAGAGGTCCGACGAATTTTTTTCTATAGAAAAAACTTGGACCATATTTCTTCAAAAGAAACATTTAGACCAGAGGTCCAGACGATTTCTTTTCTACAAAAGAAAAACTTGGGCCAGAGGTATTGACGAATTTTTGTCTATCAAAAAAAAAAAAAAAAAAAAAACTTAGACCATAGGTCTGACGAAGAATTTGTTTCTATATAAAAAATCATGGACCAAAGGTCTTGACGAATTTTTATAGAAAAAAGTGATGGGCAGGGTATTTTTCTTTTCGATATTTTTCTATAGAAAAAATAGACAGCAACCAGAGGTCCGTACAATTTTTTCTTCTGTAGAAAAAAATCATGGAAATGAAAAGAAATGGAGCATCCGGTCCTGACGAATTTTTTATCGAAAATAAAATTGGAGCAGAAAATATGGAATATTTTCTACAGAACACACATAGGCCAGAGATCCGAAGAATTTTTTCTATTTATTATTTTCATAAAAATTCCACGATTTTTTTAAGTTTTTTTTCGTAAAACTCCGCTATAAAATACTCATTTCAGCTCATCTTTTGAGTCAACCCAAGTTCTTCTATAGAGACTCCATCATTCAGTCTATTTTAGCTCGTCTCTAAAGAGTCTCTTTGCGTCCCCTATAAAGACATTTTCCATAGAGGTTCCATTTGATTCCATTTTTTGCCTTTTTTCTGAGGTCGTCCTCGGTTAAATATCTTTACTTGTCGCCTTGAAGAAAAAATCTGCATGTTTTTTTTTTTTTTTAATTTCATTTTAAATTCCCCAAAGTGCATGTGGAGCAGAGGGTCATCCGGCAGCTGTAAATACATCATTTAATAGTCTCCTCTATGTTCGGAACCTAATGTGCCAGACGACAGCGATCCATAACAAATTCCTTTCCAAGTAGCAAATCCGTGGCGACTGTCGTTAGCACATGTTGCAACAAAAATAGTCATAGGTCGTTAAGTAAAATTTGACATCGATTTTCACGACACATAAATGCACGCACACAGACACACACACACCAAAATTCAAACAAAATAAATGCGCGTGCGCAAAGGGAAATACCAGTCGAAACATTGAACAAAGGGCAGCCAGCCAGCCAGGAATCTAATTTAAATTTATTTTCTTAAGAAATCCATATTCCCTTAAGATCAGCAGCACATAATACGATGCCATGCCATGGCATCTGAACTCTGAACCGTATTTAATACAGTTTCCCCCCCTTTGCATTGTAAATTCCTCCATTCATAGACACACGAAAATATTCAAATAATGTTTTTGTTAGCAGCAATCCATAACAAATGTCCACATCCAAGGCGAGAGCGCATTCGGGAAAAAAGGTCACAGCAGCCTTAGCACCTTTGACACAGACCAAATAAACGCGCGCGCCACTAAAATCTAACACATCTTAGGATTCGATGCCCCAGCATTAACAGCACTTAGCATTTGCTCCCTTTTCAGATGTCCTTACACAATCTACGTTGTTGTTGTTTTTGTTTCAGATTTTGTTCGGTTTTCCCTCGTGTGGAATGGTGTGATGTTTTCTTTACACTTCCTTTCCCTGCTCCCTTTTTGTGCAGGGGTCGCATTGTGTTTTGTTGTTTGTGTGTTTTTGTTGTTTTCTAAGATGCAACATTAGAAAAACGATGTCGTGTGTGTGTGTGTAAAGATGCTGCATGCTCCTAAGGGTTCATAATCTTACGTCGTCTTCTCGTAGAGATTTAAGATTTGCCCTTCCCTTTCTGCTTCTTATCACCCTATGCATGAGGGGGAAACAATAATGCCATTGGTAGCGTGTGTTGCGCACGCGCATTTTCTTCCCTTTTTCGGGTTTCCAAATTTTCATATGATTTTCATTTTTGATAATTGTTTTGATTTGTTTGATTTCTTACCCGATGATCCTTGGAGGATTATGAGAATTCGAAGACAGGAAGTGTGTGGGTTTTATTATGCCATGTCACGAGACTTTTGGCCTGATACAAATCTTGTGGTTGTGCATGGAAGGGGGAGATTTTGGTTTTGAGGTTCTGGAAGGATCACAATAATGATTATGCATAATTTAATTTGAATATTTATTGTTTCCGAGAATCGGAAGGAGACTGAGGGAGACACTATTTTTTAGATGATGTGTTTATTAGTTTTAAAATGATTTTAATATAACAAGGGATGGAAGCGAAAGGAAGGATAATTCGTTTACCTCAAAACATTGCCCAAAGTTTTTATAAGGAAAAACTTGGACCAAAGGTCCTGACCAATTTTTTTCTATAGAAAAAACTTGGACCAGAGGTCCTGACGAATTTTTTCTATAGAAAAAAACAGGGACCAATGGTCTTGACGGATTTTTTCTATAGAAACAACGTTAACCGAAGGTCCTGACGTATTTTTTTCTATAGAAAAAAAACAGGGACCAAAGGTCCTGACGAATTTTTTTCTATAGAAGAAAAAACAGGGACCAAAGGTCCTGACGAATTTTTTTCTATAGAAGAAAAAAACAGGGACCAAAGGTCCTGACGAATTTTTTTCTATAGAAAAAAAAACAGGGACCCAATGTCCTGACGAATTTTTTTCTATAGAAAAAAAAAACAGGGACCCAAGGGTCCTGACGAATTTTTTTCTATAGAAAAAAACAGGGACCCAAGGGTCCTGACGAATTTTTTTCTATAGAAAAAAACAGGGACCCAAGGGTCCTGACGAATTTTTTTCTATAGAAAAAAACAGGGACCCAAGGGTCCTGACGAATTTTTTTCTATAGAAAAAAACAGGGACCCAAGGGTCCTGACGAATTTTTTTCTATAGAAAAAAACAGGGACCCAAGGGTCCTGACGAATTTTATTCTATTTATTTTATTTTATTCTATAGAAAAAAACAGGGACCCAAGGGTCCTGACGAATTTTTTTCTATAGAAAAAAACAGGGACCCAAGGGTCCTGACGAATTTTTTTCTATAGAAAAAACATGGACCCAAGGGTCCTGACGAATTTTTTTCTATAGAAAAAAACAGGGACCCAAGGGTCCTGACGAATTTTTTTCTATAGAAAAAAACAGGGACCCAAGGGTCCTGACGAATTTTTTTCTATAGAAAAAAACAGGGACCCAAGGGTCCTGACGAATTTTTTTCTATAGAAAAAAACAGGGACCCAAGGGTCCTGACGAATTTTTTTCTATAGAAAAAAACAGGGACCCAAGGGTCCTGACAAATTATTTTCTATAGAAAAAAAAAACAGGGACCAAAGGTCCTGACGAATTTTTTTCTATAGAAAAAAACAGGGACCAAAGGTCCTGACGAATTTTTTTCTATAGAAAAAAACAGGGACCAAAGATCCTGACGAATTTTTTTCTATAGAAAAAAACATGGACCAAAGGTCCTGACGAATTTTTTTCTATAAAAAAAAACATGGACCAAAGGTCCTGACGAATTTTTTTCTAAGTTTTTTTCTATAGAAAAAAATTCGTCAGGACCTTTGGTCCATGTTTTTTTTTTATAGAAAAAAATTCGTCAGGACCTTTGGTCCATGTTTTTTTCTATAGAAAAAAATTCGTCGGGATCTTTGGTCCCTGTTTTTTTCTATAGAAAAAAATTCGTCAGGACCTTTGGTCCCTATTAATAAAATTTGGATCAAAGCTCCCTCGATTTTTTTCTATTGAGTGGAGGTCTGACGATTTTTTCAGAGCTCATTTATTAAAGAATCACTCTATCACCTCTACAAATATACTCTCTAACATGAAAAGGTATAAAATTTCGTCATATTTTGCAATCTTCTGTAACTGATCTTTTTTTTAATTCTATCGAAAACAAAAATAGAAAATAATTTCACAGTAAAAAGGATCACTGCCAAGAATGGCTCAATTCAAGACGAGTGCACACACGTGACCAAGACAATGGAGATAAAAAATAATCTTCTCTATTCTTGAGAATCCTGAACTTCATGGTCAATTAGTAATCAACAATTAGCAAAAACTTAAAACACATTGTCCTCCCGATGACAAAAAATAACCTAACACACAGAAGCCAAACCAATCTCCGGGTCAGCATCAAAAAAGACGAATTAGAATTTAATCCTGTCAGCGTGTGATTGCCAGATTGTCATCAAAAGTGGCTAGACTTCTTCAAAAAAAATCGAAATTAGAGCAAAGCTGAGATTTTTAATCCGACAACAAAGAAAATATGCATTTTGTTTTTTTTGGGTCATAATCGAATGGAAATATTCGTTGGAAAAATCGCCAATAAGAGAAAAATGTCACGCTTATTTGGCGAAAGGACAATACATGTGTAAGGACATCTGTTTTTCTGCTGTTGCATTGTTAGTGACATGCAGAAATTGCAGAGAGCACAGTGGACAACATCAGTGGAGGGATGTGCGGGTAGATGCGTTAAGTGTCTGTGATTGTAAATAAGGATATGCGAAGGATACACCTTCGCAATGAAAAATAGAATAGAAAAACACATGGCAAATGGTGACCAGTAGAATGTGATATGGGTGAGCGAGGGTAGTTTGACAAGTGGAGGAAATGAAGAGATACAAATAATCTCCATTTTCTATAGAAAAAAAAATTCGTCAGGACCCTTGGGTCCCTGTTTTTTCTATAGAAAAAAAATCGTCAGGACCCTTTGGGTCCCTGTTAAAAAAAAAATCGTCAGGACCTTTTTTCCCTGTTTTTTTTTCTATAGAAAAAAAATCGTCAGGACCCTTTGGTCCCTGTTTTTTTCTATAGAAAAAAAATTCGTCAGGACCTTTGGTCCCTTTTTTCTATAGAAAAAAATTCGTCAGGACCCTTGGTCCCTTTTTTCTATAGAAAAAAATTCGTCAGGACCCTTGGGTCCCTGGTTTTTTTTCTATAGAAAAAAATTCGTCAGGACCCTTTGGGTCCCTGGTTTTTTTTCTATAGAAAAAAATTCGTCAGGACCCTTTGGGTCCCTGGTTTTTTTTTCTATAGAAAAAAATTCGTCAGGACCCTTTGGGTCCCTGGTTTTTTTTTCTATAGAAAAAAATTCGTCAGGACCCTTTGGGTCCCTGGTTTTTTTTCTATAGAAAAAAATTCGTCAGGACCCTTTGGGTCCCTGGTTTTTTTTTCTATAGAAAAAAATTCGTCAGGACCCTTTGGGTCCTTGGTTTTTTTTTCTATAGAAAAAAATTCGTCAGGACCCTTTGGGTCCTTGGTTTTTTTTTCTATAGAAAAAAATTCGTCAGGACCCTTTGGGTCCCTGGTTTTTTTCTATAGAAAAAAATTCGTCAGGACCCTTTGGGTCCCTGGTTTTTTTTCTATAGAAAAAAATTCGTCAGGACCCTTTGGGTCCCTGGTTTTTTTTCTATAGAAAAAAATTCGTCAGGACCCTTTGGGTCCCTGGTTTTTTTTCTATAGAAAAAAATTCGTCAGGACCCTTTGGGTCCCTGGTTTTTTTTCTATAGAAAAAAATTCGTCAGGACCCTTTGGGTCCCTGGTTTTTTTTCTATAGAAAAAAATTCGTCAGGACCCTTTGGGTCCCTGGTTTTTTTTCTATAGAAAAAAATTCGTCAGGACCCTTTGGGTCCCTGGTTTTTTTTTCTATAGAAAAAAATTCGTCAGGACCCTTTGGGTCCTTGGTTTTTTTTTCTATAGAAAAAAATTCGTCAGGACCCTTTGGGTCCTTGGTTTTTTTTTTTTTCGTACCCTTGGGTCCCTGGAAAAAAATTCGTCAGGACCCTTTGGGTCCCTGGTTTTTTTCTATAGAAAAAAATTCGTCAGGACCCTTTGGGTCCCTGGTTTTTTTTCTATAGAAAAAAATTCGTCAGGACCCTTTGGGTCCCTGGTTTTTTTTCTATAGAAAAAAATTCGTCAGGACCCTTTGGGTCCCTGGTTTTTTTTCTATAGAAAAAAATTCGTCAGGACCCTTTGGGTCCCTGGTTTTTTTTCTATAGAAAAAAATTCGTCAGGACCCTTTGGGTCCCTGGTTTTTTTTTCTATAGAAAAAAATTCGTCAGGACCCTTTGGGTCCCTGGTTTTTTTTCTATAGAAAAAAAATCGTCAGGACCCTTGGGTCCCTGGTTTTTTTCTATAGAAAAAAATTCGTCAGGACCCTTGGGTCCCTGGTTTTTTTCTATAGAAAAAAATTCGTCAGGACCCTTGGGTCCCTGGTTTTTTTTCTATAGAAAAAAATTCGTCAGGACCCTTGGGTCCCTGTTTTTTTTTCTATAGAAAAAAATTCGTCAGGACCCTTGGGTCCCTGGTTTTTTTTCTATAGAAAAAAATTCGTCAGGACCCTTGGGTCCCTGGTTTTTTTTCTATAGAAAAAAATTCGTCAGGACCCTTGGGTCCCTGGTTTTTTTCTATAGAAAAAAATTCGTCGGGACCTTTGGTCCAAGTTTTTTCTATAGAAAAAAATTCGTCAGGACCCTTGGGTTCCCTGTTTTTTTTTTCTATAGAAAAAAATTCGTCAGGACCCTTTGGGTCTCTGTTTTTTTCTATAGAAAAAAATTCGTCAGGACCCTTTGGGTCTCTGTTTTTTTCTATAGAAAAAAATTCGTCAGGACCCTTTGGGTCCCTGTTTTTTTCTATAGAAAAAAATTCGTCAGGACCCTTTGGGTCCCTGTTTTTTTCTATAGAAAAAAATTCGTCAGGACCCTTTGGGTCCCTGTTTTTTTCTATAGAAAAAAATTCGTCAGGACCCTTTGGGTCCCTGTTTTTTTCTATAGAAAAAAATTCGTCAGGACCCTTTGGGTCCCTGTTTTTTTCTATGGAAAAAAATTCGACAGGACCCTTGGGTCCCTTTTTTACTATAGAAAAAAATTCGTCAGGACCCTTTGGGTCCCTGTTTTTTTTTCTATAGAAAAAAATTCATCAGGACCCTTTGGGTCCCTGGTTTTTTTTTCTATAGAAAAAAATTCGTTGGGACCCTTGGGTTCCTGTTTTTTTCTATAAAGAAAAAATTCGTCAGGACCATTGTCTTCCTCTGCAGGTATCTAATTAGATTTCCCTTTTGTTATCCTCCCAACCTCGTATCTGCATTGTCTATTGATGATGGAATGCCATAAGCCTAGTCTGTCTATCTGGATATTATAATTCAAAATAAGTGCAGTTGTTGTTGCTGTGTCTGTGCGCTTAGGCATGAGGATATACCAGGACAACGGAAGAGAGTAGAAAATGTGAACAAAAACAAAAATTGAAAATGAAAAAACACCAAATCGGGATAGAGTGGCAAAAAAGGAAAAGTCGAACGACGACAACAACAACAACTGTAAAACGCAGTTGTCCACCAACAACTTTGCGTGTAAGGACACAGGCAAACCAGGAGATGGTGGTGTCAATGGCGAGCCATGTGGAGATGACGACGATGATGATGCCGACAGTTGACGATGATGACGACGAAGCTGCTGCTGCGTATGCTGATGAGGATGATGGTGGCAATTGTGAAGGTGTCTATGGTGGTGGCGATGGTGGTGGTAGGAGTACTTCATCTGTGATGTTGTTGTTGTTTTTTTCTGTTTTCCGTTTGATTTTTTCTCTTTGTTACTTTTGCTGGCTATTTTATTGAATCCTCTTTGGTTTTTGTTTTTTCCCCCCGTTTTTTTTTTCTATATATTATTTCCTATTTGATAGTTATTATGTGTTTATTGTATTTTTATGCCATGGATGGTGTTGTTGTTGTTGTTGTTGACGGTGGCGACGATGGCTGTTGTTGTTTGTGTATCGGTTTGTGTTCGTGACATTCAGTGTCAGCTGAATAAGTCCGCAAAAACGCATAGACAACTAGCCGGTCGCTGGTGATGTTGGAGTCTTTGACTGTGTTTTTCATCCTGTTGCAAGGATATTTGTAATGTATGATTTGCCAATGAATGTGTCTGTGTGTGTGTATGTTTTGCAGAAGCCTGAGTGTGAGTGGTTTAGATATCCTTGTGACTGTATATCTGTATTTGTATCTGTTCGGTTGCTTGGTTATTTATATTCATTACTGGGCAAATGCTACTAACGGATGTTACAAATACACTTACACACACACACTCGCACACAAAAATGAAATTTGTTTATTTTGAATACTGCTGTGGATTTTTTCTCTCTCTGTGTGTGTAGTTGTTGTTTATAAAATATATCCCAACATAAATATAAAATAACCGTTTTTTGTTTTTGGTTCTCGGGAAATTCAATATAAATATCCTCTAAGCCGCCTGACTCTCCTAACAAAATAATACAAAAATATCCTGTACATATACAACAAAAAAAGGATATTAGAAATGTGTACAACATGCAAAACAGAAAGCAACAAAAACAACAACGACGAAACACAACCAACCAACCTTACAGAAAAATATTTTAAATGGCTAAAAATCGCCAGGACACTTTTTTCCCTATTAATTTCCTATTTTTGTTTGGTGGCTATGTGTAGATATTATTTTGGCATGTGTTTAGGATATTTTTTGTCTAGGTGTGTGTGTGCGAGCTAGCTATTGTTGTGACCCGTTTTTAATATTTTTGGGTCTCATGCACACATATTTAAATGGATATTTCATTGAATATTTTTAGTGGCGATATATTGTGAAAGGTAATGCAATTTATGCTGGGTCCTCCTAATTTTGTTACATGCCGATGTTTAGCTGGCTGGCTGCCTAGATGACTTTGTTAGTGAGCTGTTTTGCAGGACCATCATCTCTGTCGGTTTTTTGTTGTTGTTGGCATTTTTATGTTTTAAAATCACATTTGTCACCCGAAGACCAATGACATTTCAATTGCTATCGGATGCAGGCTCTCATCGCAGAGCCTTTGTAGAGAGTATTGTTAAGATTTCTTTTGGATGAAACGTTAATTACTTCATAAAGAGGATGGAAGGTGACCTTTGGCCTTAGAGGATATAAACAATAATTTTATTTTGAAATAAAAAATGTTTTTTTTTTATATAAATCGCCAAAAAATATACTTAGATGCATTATTGAAAGTCCTTCCAGACGTTTACAGAATACTCATCGAAGTTTATATTTTATAGATGAGGGCATTTTGCATACTTTAGCTCTATATACAGGCTGTCTGTTTATAAACGCACATTTAAATAAAACAAGTGAAAAGGCGTTAAGTTCGGCCGGGCCGAACTTTGGGTACCCTCCACCATAGATGTACTGACAGGTACTAGATATGAAAATATAATCCATAATAATAATAATTTCATAAATTTTTAATGGATAATTATACCTTCAGTCTTATGGCTAATGGAAAGTGTATACCTCACTTTAACACGGTGAAAATGTGCCTCATCGAAATATTGGTTCTAGACCTCATGTTTCTTTGGACCAAATCCGTTTCAGAAGAATCCGTTTCCGCAAGAAAAATGATTACAACAGAGCCTTAGAACCAAACTCAAAACGCGGAACAAAACAGATAACTAATTTAATATTAAAAAGGTGGGTTATATAGGGACTACCCCAAAAAAGGGCGAATATTAATATTTTTTGGTAGGGAGATTTGTTACCATATACGTCTACAAAATACCAAATACGAAAAAAAATTTAATATATTCATAATTTTTTGTGGAGAGATTTGGAACCTATTAAGAATTCAGAATACTAAATTACAGCTAATTGGACGGAAAAATACGATCAAAATCCCCAAGATACTGAAAATTAGGAGGTACCGTTATATGGGGGCTACCAGAAAAAGTAGACCTATATTTATAATTTTTTTTGTGGAGACATTTAGTACCCAATTGAGTAAATTTCAGCGAATTCGGTTGAAAAACGCGCTCAAGAACCCCGAAATACCGAAAATTGGGGGGTAATATTATATGGGAAACGAGATAGACACATGGTTCCTTTTGAGAATATGCATAGAATCACTTTTTAAGTCGATATATGCATGTCCGTCCGCGCGTCTTGATTTTAGGTTTACTTTTAGTTATTAGTGCACCAAAGTCCCTATACATCCTTCGATTTGTACGAAATTTGGCATAGCGTACTAAATTAAGTGAAAAACAAATTGTGTTAAATTTCGTGAAAATCGGTTCAGATTTAGATATAACTTCCATATATATTTTCATCCGATTTATGGTAAATAGTGCACCAAGATCCCTATACATCCTTCGATTTGTACGAAATTTGGCATAGCGTACTAAATTAAGTCTAGAACGATGTGTGTTAAATTTCGTGAAAATCGGTCCAGATTTAGATATAGCTTCCATATATATATTTGTCCGATTTTAGGTCCAAAGTCCCTATATCTTGGATTTGCACGAAATTTGGCATAACGTACTGACTTGAGTCTAGAATGATGTGTGTTAAGTTTCGGATAAATCGGTTCAGAAATAGATATAGCTCCCATATATATATATATATATATATATAAGGTAAGGTAAATACTGCACCAAGATCCCTATACATCCTTCGATTTGTACGAAATTTGGCATAGCGTACTAAATTAAGTCTAGAACGACGTGTGTTAAATTTCGTGAAACAACGGTTCAGATTTAGATATAGCACCCATATATATTCGTCCGATTTTAGGTCCAAAGTCCCTATATATCCTTGGATTTGCACGAAATTTGGCATAGCGTACGGACATGAGTCTAGAACGATGTGTGTTAAGTTTCGGAAAAATCGGTTCAGAAATAGATATAGCTCCCATATATATATATATATAAGGTAAATACTGCACCAAGATCCCTATACATCCTTCGATTTGTACGAAATTTGGCATAGCGTACTAAATTAAGTCTAGAACGACGTGTGTTAAATTTCGTGAAACAACGGTTCAGATTTAGATATAGCACCCATATATATTCGTCCGATTTTAGGTCCAAAGTCCCTATATATCCTTGGATTTGCACGAAATTTGGCATAACGTACTGACATGAGTCTAGAACGATGTGTGTTAAATTTCCTGAAAATCGGTTCAGATTTAGATATAGCTCCCATATATATATTCATCCGATTTTAGGTACATAGTGCACCAAAGTCCCTATATATCTGTGGATTTGCACGAAATTTGGCATAGCGTACTGACTTGAGTCTAGAATGATGTGTGTTAAGTTTCGGAAAAATCGTTTCAGAAATAGATATAGCTCCCACATCTATTTTCGTCCGATTTAAGGTGCACCAAGATCCCTATACATCCTTCGATTTGTACGAAATTTGGCATAGCGTTCTAAATTAAGTCTAGAGTGATGTGTGTTAAGTTTCGTGAAAATCGGGTCAGATTTAAATATAGCTCCCATATATATTTTCGTTCAATTTTATGTAAATGGTGTACAAAGGTCCCCATATATCCTTCGATCCGCACGAAGTTTGGCATAGCGTACTGTATCGAGTCAAAAATGATGTGTGTTAAATTTCGTGAAAATCGGTTCAGATTTAGATATAGCTTCCATATATATTTTGGTCCGATTTAAGGTACATAGTTCACCAAAGTGGCTTTATATCTTTCGATTCGCACGAAATTTGGCATAGCGTACTGAATCGAGTCTAGAATGATGTGTGTTAAGTTTCGTGAAAATCGGTTCTGATTCCGATATAGGTCCCACATATACATAAATATTCGTCCGATTTTACATAAATGATGCATCAAACTCCTTATCTTTGTCCGATTAACACGAAATTTTGCACAACGTATCAAATTTGTGCAGATGCTGCCATAGCTTACATATGTATTTCGAACGGGTGTCTGATTGAAATTAAATTTTTAAATTTTAGCTCGACTATAGAGTCTCGTCTATAGAGACTCCCTTCAGCTCGTCTATAGAAGAGTCCCTTCAGCTCGTCTATAGAAGACTCCCTTCAGCTCGTCTATAGAAGAGTCCCTTCAGCTCGTCTATAGAAGACTCCCTTCAGCTCTTCTATAGAAGACTCCCTTCAGCTCGTCTATAGAAGACTCCCTTCAGCTCGTCTATAGAAGACTCCCTTCAGCTCGTCTATAGAAGACTCCCTTCAGCTCGTCTATAGAAGACTCCCTTCAGCTCGTCTATAGAAGACTCCCTTCAGCTCGTCTATAGAAGACTCCCTTCAGCTCGTCTATAGAAGAGTCCCTTCAGTTCGTCTATAGAAGACTCCCTTCAGCTCGTCTATAGAAGACTCCCTTCAGCTCGTCTATAGAAGACTCCCTTCAGCTCGTCTATAGAAGTCTCCCTTCAGCTCGTCTATAGAAGACTCCCTTCAGCTCGTCTATAGAAGACTCCCTTCAGCTCGTCTATAGAAGACTCCCTTCAGCTCGTCTATAGAAGACTCCCTTCAGCTCGTCTATAGAAGACTCCCTTCAGCTCGTCTATAGAAGACTCCCTTCAGCTCGTCTATAGAAGACTCCCTTCAGCTCGTCTATAGAAGACTCCCTTCAGCTCGTCTATAGAAGACTCCCTTCAGCTCGTCTATAGAAGACTCCCTTCAGCTCGTCTATAGAAGACTCCCTTCAGCTCGTCTATAGAAGACTCCCTTCAGCTCGTCTATAGAGACTCCCTTCAGCTCGTCTATAGAAGACTCCCTTCAGCTCGTCTATAGAAGACTCCCTTCAGCTCGTCTATAGAAGACTCCCTTCAGCTCGTCTATAGAGACTCCCTTCAGCTCGTCTATAGAGACTCCCTTCAGCTCGTCTATAGAAGACTCCCTTCAGCTCGTCTATAGAAGACTCCCTTCAGCTCGTCTATAGAAGACTCCCTTCAGCTCGTCTATAGAAGACTCCCTTCAGCTCCTCTATAGAGACTACCTCCAATGCGTCTATACTCCCTCCCATCAGCTCTTCTATAAAGCCTCCCTTCATTTCGTCTAAAAACCTCAAAATTTTCCAATGACATTGAACTTCAAAAATCCGAAACATATGTAATCCATTTGTTTATTTTTCTAAAATCTCTTCAAAGTTGATTTTCAAAGGGGTTGATTTTCGAAATAAGTTATCAAATCTATTTTTAATGATCAATATGTTTTCTTTTTCGGAAAACCCCAAGGAAAGTGCTACTTATATGAAAAGACAGACATTTGTTGTCTTAAATTACCCGATAACACTCAACACTTACGGTGACGAATGGCATCCGACAACAAAAAACATCCTGACGAGGTAGCCTAGATAAATAAAAGAAGGGATTGGGACACGAAATTAATGATGTGTGAGTAAACCCTTTTGCTACCACACAGACTATTTTGACGTCATCCATGTGGTAATCCTTTTGTTTACCCCCCCTCACACACAGAACGTGAGTGACGTAAAAGTAGAAGGGTAAAATGGGACCCTCACAACATCACGTGCTACACATATCACTTTTTAGGGTAGTTCTTAAATTAAAAAAAAAAAAAAAATGAAAACAAACTTGTTGCTGCTCTTTTGTCGGCAGAGTGACTCCTCACCGTGTTATCCAATATTACACACAATGGGATTTTAAAGTGATAAAAAAACCTCTCACTTTTGACAGTTCACTGTTGAATGAAAAAAAGGTGGAACGAAGTGGAAAAAAACAACAAACAATTTAATTTTTTGATGAGGGGAGATGATGATTACCCTCATCCTCATCCTAATTTGGGATACTTATCATTCACTCCCTTGTCTTTTTTTTTTGTTGTACCCTGTAATCCACGATAGGTGAGCAATTAACCACCGAAAAAAATTGAGACGGCAACCACTTCCGTTTTTTATTGGCATTTTGATCCTCATAACTCAATTTCCCTCGAAATCTTCCCTTCCTCTCTTTTTTCATTGATGGACCATTTTTGTTTTGCCCTCTCCATGTAATTATTTTGTTGATTTTTTTCGGGGATTAGTTTTTTTTCATTCGTAATTTTTATCGACAATTATGTAACCTTAAGGGCATCTTCCCTCTTCCGTTTTTTGAGGGGGTAAAAAAATCAACACCCTTAATTTGTTTGTTTTTTTTTGTTTTCATCCGATATCGAAGTACCCTCGCAAATTGTTTGTTAAACGCCACTTAAACCGCATTTTTTGTGGTTACGTGAGTACGTGTGTGCGTGTCAGAGGGGTCGCCGGTGTTTTTTTTACATTTGTAAAAAAACACCTCCCTTGTTTTATGGGGTGATTTTTTACACATTCGTTGATGGAATGGAATAAAAAATACGCTTATGAGGGTAAAACCATTTGGCTTTGCTGATTGGCATAAAAAAGCCGATCAAATTATTTTATTTTTGTAATGTGAACCCGTCAATTGGCCAATTAACCTTTGATCCGTTTACAATTCAATTAATTCGATTTTGATGCGAGGGTGTGGGAATAAAAAAATAGGAAAATCACAACAACACAATGAAGGGAGGTGGAGGGAGTTTTAAGAAACGAGATGGAGGGAGTCTTTAGATACGAGGTGGAGGGAGTATTTAATGGACGTGCTGAAGGAAGTCTCTATAGAAGAGTTGAAGAGAGGCCACCTGAAAGAAGTCTTTCATAGATAAGCTGGAGGAAGTCTTTTATAGACAAGCTGAAGGGAGTCTTTACTAGACGAGTTGAAGCTCAGAGTCTTTTCTAGACGAGCTGAGGCTCGGAGTCTTTTCCAGACGAGCTGAAGCTCGGAGTCTTTTCTAGACGAGCTGAAGCTCGGAGTCTTTTCCAGACGAGCTGAACCTCGGAGTCTTTTATAGACGAGCTGAAGCTCGGAGTCTTTTATAGACGAGCTGAAGCTCGGAGTCTTTTACAGACGAGCTGAACCTCGGAGTCTTTTATAGACGAGCTGAAGCTCGGAGTCTTTTATAGACGAGCTGAAGCTCGGAGTCTTTTATAGACGAGCTGAAGCTCAGAGACTTTTCTAGACGAGCTGAAGCTCAGAGTCTTTCCTAGACGAGCTGAAGGGAGTCTTCTATAGACGACAAGCTGGAGGGAGTCTTCTATAGTCGACAAGCTGAAGGGAGTCTTCTATAGACGACAAGCTGAAGGGAGTCTTCTATAGACGAGCTGAAGGGAGTCTTCTATAGACGAGCTGAAGGGAGTCTTCTATAGACGAGCTGAAGGGAGTCTTTACTAGACGAGTTGAAGCTCAGAGTCTTTTCTAGACGAGCTGAGGCTCGGAGTCTTTTCCAGACGAGCTGAAGCTCGGAGTCTTTTCTAGACGAGCTGAAGCTCGGAGTCTTTTCCAGACGAGCTGAACCTCGGAGTCTTTTCTAGACGAGCTGAGGCTCGGAGTCTTTTCCAGACGAGCTGAAGCTCGGAGTCTTTTCTAGACGAGCTGAAGCTCGGAGTTTTTTCCAGACGAGCTGAACCTCGGAGTCTTTTATAGACGAGCTGAAGCTCGGAGTCTTTTATAGACGAGCTGAAGCTCGGAGTCTTTTACAGACGAGCTGAACCTCGGAGTCTTTTATAGACGAGCTGAAGCTCGGAGTCTTTTCCAGACGAGCTGAACCTCGGAGTCTTTTATAGACGAGCTGAAGCTCGGAGTCTTTTATAGACGAGCTGAAGCTCGGAGTCTTTTACAGACGAGCTGAACCTCGGAGTCTTTTATAGACGAGCTGAAGCTCGGAGTCTTTTATAGACGAGCTGAAGCTCGGAGTCTTTTATAGACGAGCTGAAGCTCAGAGACTTTTCTAGACGAGCTGAAGCTCAGAGTCTTTCCTAGACGAGCTGAAGGGAGTCTTCTATAGACGACAAGCTGAAGGGAGTCATTCATAGACGAGCTGAAGCTCGGAGTCATTCATAGACGAGCTGAAGCTCGGAGTCATTCATAGACGAGCTGAAGCTCGGAGTCATTCATAGACGAACTGAAGGGAGTCTTCTATAGACGAGCTGAAGGGAGTCTTCTATAGACGAGCTGAAGGGAGTCTTTCATAGACGAGCTGAAGGGAGTCTTCTATAGACGAGCTGAAGGGAGTCTTTACTAGACGAGTTGAAGCTCAGAGTCTTTTCTAGACGAGCTGAGGCTCGGAGTCTTTTCCAGACGAGCTGAAGCTCGGAGTCTTTTCTAGACGAGCTGAAGCTCGGAGTCTTTTCCAGACGAGCTGAACCTCGGAGTCTTTTCTAGACGAGCTGAGGCTCGGAGTCTTTTCCAGACGAGCTGAAGCTCGGAGTCTTTTCTAGACGAGCTGAAGCTCGGAGTTTTTTCCAGACGAGCTGAACCTCGGAGTCTTTTATAGACGAGCTGAAGCTCGGAGTCTTTTATAGACGAGCTGAAGCTCGGAGTCTTTTACAGACGAGCTGAACCTCGGAGTCTTTTATAGACGAGCTGAAGCTCGGAGTCTTTTCCAGACGAGCTGAACCTCGGAGTCTTTTATAGACGAGCTGAAGCTCGGAGTCTTTTATAGACGAGCTGAAGCTCGGAGTCTTTTACAGACGAGCTGAACCTCGGAGTCTTTTATAGACGAGCTGAAGCTCGGAGTCTTTTATAGACGAGCTGAAGCTCGGAGTCTTTTATAGACGAGCTGAAGCTCAGAGACTTTTCTAGACGAGCTGAAGCTCAGAGTCTTTCCTAGACGAGCTGAAGGGAGTCTTCTATAGACGACAAGCTGAAGGGAGTCATTCATAGACGAGCTGAAGCTCGGAGTCATTCATAGACGAGCTGAAGCTCGGAGTCATTCATAGACGAGCTGAAGCTCGGAGTCATTCATAGACGAACTGAAGGGAGTCTTCTATAGACGAGCTGAAGGGAGTCTTCTATAGACGAGCTGAAGGGAGTCTTTCATAGACGAGCTGAAGGGAGTCTTCTATAGACGAGCTGAAGGGAGTCTTCTATAGACGATCTGAAGGGTGTCTTCTATAGACGAGCTGAAGGGAGTCTTCTATAGACGAGCTGAAGGAAGTCTTCTATAGACGAGCTGAAGGGAGTCTTCTATAGACGACAAGCTGAAGGGAGTCTTCTATAGACGACAAGCTGAAGGGAGTCTTCTATAGACGACAAGCTGAAGGGAGTCTTCTATAGACGACAAGCTGAAGGGAGTCTTCTATAGACGAGCTGAAGGGAGTCTTCTATAGACGACAAGCTGAAGGGAGTCTTCTATAGACGACAAGCTGAAGGGAGTCTTCTATAGACGGCAAGCTGAAGGGAGTCTTCTATAGACGACAAGCTGAAGGGAGTCTTCTATAGACGACAAGCTGAAGGGAGCCTTCTATAGACGACAGCTGAAGGGAGTCTTTTATATACGACAAGCTGAAGGGAGTCTTCTATAGACGACAAGCTAAAGGGAGTCTTCTATAGACGACAAGCTGAAGGGAGTCTTCTATAGACGACAAGCTAGTTAGTTTTTCATAGACGAGCTGAAGGGAATTTTATAGCAAAAGCACGGATTTGTAAAATTATTATTTCGTCAAGGGTCTCCCATAAGCGCTGATTTTTTAAGGTCCTAAAGATGCCTGTTTTTTTTTTAATATTTATTAAGGTCTTGGGCAGGTGTGGATTTTTTACAAATATTCTTATGGTCGCATAAGTGCGGTTTTTAAGGAATTTCATAAGAATTTCATACCAAAAGCACGGATTTGTAAAATTATTATTTCGTCAAGGGTCTCCCATAAGCGCTGATTTTTTTAAGGTCTTAAAGATGCCTGTTTTTTAATATTTATTAAGATATTGGTCAGGTGTGAATTTTTTACAAATATCTTATAAGGTCTTCTCATAAGTGCGGTTTTTAAGGACTGCGTTTTTAAGGACTATTAAAGCCTGGATTTTTTTAATAATTTTTTTTTTTAATGACTATCAAGGCCTGATCGATTTTTTTAATAAATATATGTTTGAAGAGTTATTAAGGTGTGGATTTTCAAACAAATTTTCAAGAACTATTTAGACTTGGATTTTTTAAATTTTTGTTAAGGAGCATAAGGCTAGGATTTGTTAATAAATATTTTTTCCAAAGGACTCACTCAAGGCGGGATTTTTAAGAATATTTTTCAAGGACTATCAAGGATTTTGTTTGATAAATATTTTTGATAGGCTGGAATTTGTATTAACAATTTTTTTTCAAGAACTGAGACAAGGCTTGGATGTTGAAGGGAGTCTTCGTAGACGTTCATAGCAAATGCGCGGATTTATAAAATTAATATTTCAAGGTTCAAACAGAAGCATGTTTTTTTATATAATATTTTCCTAAAGTCCTAAAGATGCCTGGATTTTTTACAAACATTCTTTTTCAAACGTTGAATTTTTTATATATTTCGTCAAGGGCCGCTTAGCTGGGTGATTTTTTAAAGTTTTTAAAGTCCGGATTTTTTAAATTAATTTCTAGTGTCTTGCCGAGTGTTAATATATTTTTTCAAGATCCTATTACAATCCTGGATTTTTTAAAATTTGTTCCATATAAAACATATTTACATAATCACCTTTTTATTTATATAATCATCGCCCATGATTTAAAATCCGAGAACATAAAAACTTCCTACAAAAAGTGTGAATTCCTTCGTTTTCTATTCGTTCGGCTTCAGGACCCAGTCCCACTCCAAATATGTAAATTCCAAAACCCCGCCATTGTTGCCTTATCAGCCTCTTTATTTAAATGAACGAACGCCTCCCCCTTTGATCCAATGAAAAACCAAAGAAACGTTCACCCTCCCCCCACCTTCAGCAAAACCACGCGACGACTACAACAACTTCGACAGCACAACGTGCAACTTTTTATTTTATTTTTGTTTAAAAAGAAAAAGAAACAAAAAAAGATTTTTATTATTGTGAAACACGCGTGCGCCATACTTTTTTTTGTTGCATTCATTAAAATCAACGACTGGCTGACTGACTGACAGGCTACGACGACTCTACCTCTGGTGTCCCATAAGGGAATGGAAAACATCGTGCGGCATTGAAGAGGTAACTCAAAAGTGGAAGAGTTTGAGAGGTGCTCTCGTGAATGAATGACTGACAAACTGCATGAATGGAGTACCTAAGTGGGTGGGTGGAGTAATGATGGCGATGTTACAGGAGCTGCGAACATTACCGGCAACACTTAAGAAACCAATTAAAGTCATCTCACAGCGTCAACAATAACAACAAATTGCCGCGATGTTATTTTTAAAGGCGAATGAAAATCGGGGAAAAGGTTGTAATACGACATTTTCTTAATTTTAATTAGGGATGGCAGGGTATGGGGAAGAGTGGTAGGGGTTAAAGAAAGTATTAATGCGTTCCAAGGTGTTGAAATATGTCAACATATTTCCGACTCAAAATTTAATACATATTTTTTGTGTGTTTGAAGTAAAGGATAAGACCCGAAAAATTCGGTAACAGCTGGATAACATTTGGTGGTTTGAAGGCAGGGAGTCTCTATTCAAGGACAATATCGGAGTCGATTTTTAAATAATTTTTTTTTTTTAAGGACTCAGACAATGCGTGGATTTTTTTAAAAAATATTTTTTCGAGGACTCAGACAAGCCGTGGATTTTTTTAAAAAAATATTTTTTCAAGGACTCAGACAAGGCGTGGATTTTTTTTACAACATATTTTTCCAAGGACTCAGACAAGGCGTTGTTTTTTTTTTAAAGATTTTTTCAAGGACTCAGACAAGGCGTGGATTTTTTAAAAAAATATTTTTTCAAGGAGTCAGACAAGGCGTGGATTTTTTTAAAACATATTTTTCCAAGGACTCAGACAAGGCGTGGATTTTTTTAAAAAAATATTTTTCAAGGACTCAGACAAGGCGTGGATTTTTTTAAAAAAATATTTTTTCAAAGACTCAGACAAGGCGTGGATTTTTTTAAAAAAATATTTTTTTGAAGCCACGACAAATCGTGAATTTAAAAAAAAATATTTTTTGAAGCCACGACAAGGCGTGGATTTAAAAAAAAAAATATTTTTTCAAGGACTCAGACTTGCTGGCAACTTAAAAAAATATTCTTTAAAAAATCCACGCCTTGATGGCAACTTAAAAAAATATTCTTTAAAAAATCCACGCCTTGATGGCAACTTAAAAAAATATTCTTTAAAAAATCCACGCCTTGATGGCAACTTAAAAAAATATTCTTTAAAAAATCCACGCCTTGATGGCAACTTAAAAAAATATTCTTTAAAAAATCCACGCCTTGATGGCAACTTAAAAAAATATTCTTTAAAAAATCCACGCCTTGATGGCATCTTAAAAAAAAATATTCTTTAAAAAATCCACGCCTTGATGGCAACTTAAAAAAATATTCTTTAAAAAATCCACGTCTTGCTAGAAAAAAATATTCAACATAAGTCTAAGTCCCTTATTTTTTAATCCACTTTACCTTTGGTCCTTGGAAAAATCTTTATGTGTGTGGTCTTAATATCCTGTGTTTTTGTTTTAGAATGTTTCCGAATTATTTCAATATTTAATTTGAAATAAGATATTATTTTTTTCTATACAAGTGATTTTTTCCACTACTTCACAGCGAACATCTGTCTCCACTCAATCCTTTTATAACTAAATTGTCCCCTTTACCATCAAATCAAACGGAAATGAAAGGGTACAGAATGCCTGTGAATGCCTGTGAACAAAATGAATTGATACTTTTTTGTCTGAATGCAAAAAAGGGAAAATCCTAACAAAATAATGAAAAACCCTCGACCACAATTTCAGAAAAAAATCAAAATTGTCGACTGGATGAGTCGAAAAAAAAAACGGCAAACAACAGCTGGTGTCAGAGCGGCGGCACCGCAAGACAATTCAACACCATGAAAACAAAGAAAAAAAGGATCAACTGGTCACCAAAAAACCCAACAAGGGTAAGACAAACATAAAATGAAAGAAAGGAGTAAACGCAAGGATAATGGGATACTTCAAGCAAAAACAAACAATTTTACACGTAAGTAACTCCTATTTACGAATGGTTACACACAGACACAATCACACACACACCCATACATAAATTATGGAAACTGAATCCTTTTTTGTCTTATTGAAAAAAATACCAGAAAAATTTGAATGATAGATGGATGATTGCCAAAAATTGGTGACAGATGATTTTTCGTTTTTCTTTGACGGGGAGAAGAAAAGTCACCTGCCTTTGTGACCGCAAAAATGAAATGCAAAAAAGTATTGCAAGGGAAGGGTTTTCCAATTTGGAAAATTACATTTTGAAAACAGCATTGAAAATTGAGCCATTGTTAAACGGGTTATTGATGGTGTTAATGACATGGAACCAGGTGACATTTAGTTCTCCTGATCGTCATCATTAAATATGCAATTTTTTTCAAAGGATTGCAGTGTTTTTTTTTCTTGTGTCTTGTCGATGGAATTCTCAATAATAATTATTTGCAGCAATTGAATATTTCATCACGACATTCGGTAATACTTGAAAGTAACAATGATGTTCAGTTACACCCTTTGAAGTCAAAGTCCATTTAATATTGAGCAAAATCATTTCGGGCAATCATTAATCAAAATCGGGATTTGGAAATTTCGAAAAATAAACACAACACGTGGCCTTCTATAAAAATCCGCCCCCTTAAAACATATTTTTTAAAAAAGACGTGGATTTTTAAAAAAATATTTTTTAAGGACCTAAAAGGCGTGGATTTAAAAAAAAAAATTTCAAGGCCTATATAAGGCGTGGATTTTTTAACAAATATTTTTTAAGGACCTAAAAGGCGTGGATTTAAAAAAAAATTAAGGACCTAGAAAAGGCGTGGATTTAAAAAAAAATATTTTCTAGGGACCTAGAAAAGGCGTGGATTTTTAAAAAAATATTTTTTAAGGACCTAGAAAAGGCGTGGATTTTTAAAAAGATATTTTTTAAGGACCTAGAGAGGCGTGGATTTTTAAAAAAATATTTTTAAGGACCTAGAAAAGGCGGGGAAAAAATATTTTTTAAGGACCTAGAAAGGCGTGGATTTTTAAAAAAATATTTTTTAAGGATCTAGAAAAGGCGTGGATTTAAAAAAAAATATTTTTTAAGGACCTAGAAAAGGCGTGGATTTAAAAAAAATATATATTTTTTAAGGACCTAGAAAAGGCGTGGATTTAAAAAAAAATATTTTTTAAGGACCTAGAAAAGGCGTGGATTTTTAAAAAAATATTTTTAAGGAACTAGAAAAGGCGTGGATTTTTAAAAACATATTTTTTAAGGGCCTAGAAAAGGCTTGGATTTTTAAAAAAACGTATTTTTTAAGGGCCTAGAAAAGGCTTGGATTTTTAAAAAAATATTTTTTAAGGACTTATAAAAGGCGTAGATTTAAAAAAAAAATATTTTTTAAAGACTTAGAAAAGGCGTGGATTTTAAAAAAAATATTTTTTTAGGACCTAGAAAAGGCGTGGATTTAAAAAAAAATATTTTTTAAGGACCTAGAAAAGGCGTGGATTTTTAAAAAAATATTTTCTAAGGACCTAAAAAAGGCGTGGATTTTTAAAAAAATATTTTCTAAGGACCTAGAAAAGGCGTGGATTTTTAAAAAATATTTTTTATGAAATTTTTTCAATGGATTGTACATTCTTCGAAAGAATATTTTTCACGGATTTTGATAATTCGAATATTGTTTTTTTTTTTTTGAAAATGTTTTTTCTATTTCATTCAATATTTTCAAAAGGAATTAGAATAGCCTTCATACACATGATACACACACATTCATATTTTTCCAATTTCCTAGAAAATCCCATATCCATTGTTTATCCTGTCAAAGGATTTACAGCTCACAGTATGTTTATGTTTTTTTTGTTTATCTCCTTTTTTAAGGAATTCCAAACAGTTGGAACCCACCACTTATCCTTACATATGAGTGTATATGTATGTCAATGTAATTTGAGTGGTGAGCGATGAACTTGTCAGGAGAAATGTGGAAATTCTAGATACAGATAACAGATACAGGTGATCCTCTCATTGTCTTCATAGATATGCGATATAAAAGATGTGCAAAAGATTTTGATTTTTGATACGAAATGTCACCAAAACCATCATTTCAAAATGACAACCACAAAAAAACTGGGTCACAAATTTAAAAAAAAAAATATTTTTTTCGGTCCTTGTATTTCTTTTTGTCTTTGCAAACGGAAGTTGGTGTTTTATTTCGTGTTGGTGAAAGGAATCCATCGGAGATATTTTTTCTCGAAAAATGATATCAAAAGAAATTGATACATTTTTTGTGGTATGGGGGATTTTCAATTTTTTTTGGGTGTAGACCAAAAGCTAACCACTTTTGGTACGCCTGTTTTTATTTTGGAAGTGATCGTGAAAAGAGGGAGTAGGCGTTTTTTTGTGGGGTTATATTTTTATTAATCTTGATCAAATTCTAAGTGGAAAATCATATGACATGACAAAATAAAATATCACGTGTCTCGGTGAAGGAATTGCTGGAGATATGCAGCTGCTTGCAAGGTGAGCCAAAATAAAATAATCGAAGCACATGACAAACAGATTATAAAGGACCTTGGAGATTTGAGAGTACTTTGAAAGGACATTTAAGTCAGTAGAGTGGAGTTTTGAATAACGTGCTTAAGATGCTTTTCTTTTTAAAGAATATTTTAGGAAGGACCTTAACGATTTTTTGAAGGACATCAGGAAGGACCTTTAGAAGAATAAACGTGGATATTATAAATATTTTTAGAACAAAGAGCCTGGATTTTTAAATAATATTTTCGAAAGGACCTTCCGGACAAAGAGCGTGGTTTTTAAATAATGTTTTAGGAAGGCTCTCAGAGCCATAAACGTAATTTTTTAAATAATAACTTTAGAATGATCTTAAGAGTTGATTTTTAAACAAAAATGTTTAAGAATATTTTTGAAAGGACCTTTTTTTTAATTAATGCTTTTCGAAGGTCCTTCCGAATAATAAATATGGATTTTTAAAGAAAATTTTTATTTATTTTTTTGAAGAATATTTTTTGGAAGTACCTTTAGAGTAATAAGAGTGGATTTTTGAAGAGTAGTTTTAGAAGGACTGTCAGAGAAATAAGCGTGGAAATAAGAATATAAGCGTGGATTTTGTAAGAATATTTTTCGAAGGACCTTCGGGGAAATAAGCGTAGATTTTTAAAGAATATTTTTCCAAAGACCTTCAGAGACATAAGCGTGGACTTTTAAAGAATATTTTTCGAAGGACCTTCAGAGACATAAGCGTGGACTTTTAAATAATATTTTTCCAAGGACCTTCAGAGACTTAAGCGTGGACTTTTAAAGAATATTTTCCAAGGACCTTCAGAGACATAAGCGTGGACTTTTAAATAATATTTTTCCAAGGACCTTCAGAGACATAAGCGTGGACTTTTAAAGAATATTTTCCAAGGACCTTCAGAGACATAAGCGTGGACTTTTAAAGAATATTTTTCGAAGGACCTTCAAAGCGTGGATTTTTAAAGAAAATTTTTCGAAGGACCTTCAAAGCGTGGATTTTTAAAGAATATTTTTCGAAGGACCTTCAAAGCGTGGATTTTTAAAGAATATTTTTCGAAGGACCTTCAAAGCGTGGATTTTTAAAGAATATTTTTCGAAGGACCTTCAAAGCGTGGATTTTTAAAGAATATTTTTCGAAGGACCTTCAGAGTAATAAGCGCGGATTTTTAAAGAATATTTTTCAAAGGACCTTCAGAGAAATAAGCGTGGATTTTTAAAGAATATTTTTCAAAGGACCTTCAGAGAAATAAGCGTGGATTTTTAATGAATATCTTTCGAAGGACCTTCAGAGTAATAAGTTTGGATTTTTAAAGAATATTTTTCCAAGGATCTTCAGAGTAATAAGCGTGGATTTTTAAAGAATATTTTTCCAAGGACCTTCCGAATAATAAGTGTGGATTTTTAAAGAATATTTTTCCAAGGACCTTCAGAGCTATACGCGTGGATTTTAATAGAATATTTTTCGAAGGACCTTCACATCTATAAGCGTGGATTTTTAAAGAATATTTTTCGAAGGACTTGCAGAGCTATAAGCGTAGATTTTTAAAGAATATTTTTGCAAGGACCTTCAGAGATAAGCGTGGATTTTTAAAGAATATTTTTGCAAGGACCTTCAGAGATAAGCGTGGATTTTTAAAAAATATTTTACCAAGGACCTTCCGAATAATAAGCGTGGATTTTTAAAGAATATTTTTCCAAGGACCTTCAGAGTAATAAGCGTGGATTTTTAAAGAATATTTTTCCAAGGACCTTCAGAGTAATAAGCGTGGATTTTTAAAGAATATTTTTCCAAGGACCTTCAGAGAAATAAGCGTGGATTTTTAAAGAATATTTTTCCAAGGACTTTCAGAGAAATAAGCGTGGATTTTTAAAGAATATTTTTCCAAGGACCTTCAGAGTAATAAGCGTGGATATTTAAAGAATATTTTTCCAAGGACCTTCAGAGTAATAAGCGTGGATTTTTAAAGAATATTTTTCCAAGGACCTTCACATCTATAAACGTGGATTTTTAAAGAATATTTTTCCAAGGACCTTCACATCTATAAACGTGGATTTTTAAAGAATATTTTTCCAAAGACCTCCAGAGTAATAAGCGTAGATTTTTAAAGAATATTTTTCCAAGGACCTCCAGAGTAATAAGCGTGGATTTTTAAAGAATATTTTTCCAAAGACCTCCAGAGTAATAAGCGTAGATTTTTAAAGAATATTTTTCCAAGGACCTCCAGAGTAATAAGCGTGGATTTTTAAAAAATATTTTACCAAGGACCTTCCGAATAATAAGCGTGGATTTTTAAAGAATATTTTTCCAAGGACCTTCAGAGTAATAAGCGTGGATTTTTAAAGAATATTTTTCCAAGGACCTTCAGAGTAATAAGCGTGGATTTTTAAAGAATATTTTTCCAAGGACCTTCAGAGAAATAAGCGTGGATTTTTAAAGAATATTTTTCCAAGGACTTTCAGAGAAATAAGCGTGGATTTTTAAAGAATATTTTTCCAAGGACCTTCAGAGTTATAAGCGTGGATTTTTTAAGAATATTTTTCCAAGGACCTTTCGAAATATAAGCGTGGATTTTTAAAGAATATTTTTCCAAGGATCTTTCGTGTATTTTGTAAAGAATATGTTTCCAAGGACCACATGAACTATAAGCGTGGATTTTTTTAAAGAATATTTTTCCAAAGACCTCCAGAGTAATAAGCGTAGATTTTTAAAGAATATTTTTCCAAAGGCCAAGGCGTAGATTTTTAAAGAATATTTTTCCAAAGGCCAAGGCGTAGATTTTTAAAGAATATTTTTCCAAGGACCTCCAGAGTAATAAGCGTGGATTTTTAAAGAATATTTTTCCAAGGACCTTCCGAATAATAAGTGTGGATTTTTAAAGAATATTTTTCCAAGGACCATCAGAGAAATAAGCGTGGATTTTTAAAGAACATTTTGAGGAGGACCTTTACATCTAAAAGTGTGGATTTTTAAGGAATATTTTTCCAAGGAAATTCACATCTAAAAGCGTGAATTTTTAAATAATATTCTTCAAAGGATCTTTAGAGTAATAAGCGTGGTTTTTTAAAGAATATATTTTTCGAAGGACCTTCAGAGTAATAAGCGTGGATTTTTAAATGAACATTTTTAGAAGGACCTTCAGTGTAATAAGCGTGGATTTTTAAAGAATATTTTTCCAAGGACCTTCCGAATAATAAGTGTGGATTTTTAAAGAATATTTTTCTAAGGACCTTCCGAATAATAAGTGTGGATTTTTAAAGAATATTTTGAGGAGGACCTTCACATCTATAAGCGTGGATTTTTAAAGAATATTTTTCCAAGGACCTTCAGAGTAATAAGCGGGGATTTTTAAAGAATATTTTTCCAAGGACCTTCAGAGTAATAAGTGTGGATTTTAAAGAATATTTTTCCAAGGACCTTCACATCTATAAACGTGGATTTTTAAAGAATATTTTTCCAAGGACCTTCACATCTATAAACGTGGATTTTTAAAGAATATTTTTCCACAGACCTCCAGAGTAATAAGCGTAGATTTTTAAAGAATATTTTTCCAAGGACCTTCAGAGTAATACGCCCGGAATTTTAAAAAATATTTTTGAGAAGGACCTTCAGAGTAATAAGCGTGGATTTTTATATAATAATTTAGAAGAAAATTCAGACGACATGCGTGGATTTTTAAATAATATTTTAGAAGGAAATTTGGAGGATAAACGTGGATTTTTAAAGAATATTTTTCAAAGGACTTTCACGTCTATAAGCGTGTATTTTTAAAAAATATTTTGAGGAGGACCTTCACATCTATAAGCGTGAATTTTTATAGAATATTTTGAGGAGGACTTTCACGTCTATAAGCGTGGATTTTTAAAGAATATTTTGAGGAGGACCTTCAGAGAAATAAGCGTGGATTTTAAAGAATATTTTTAGAAGGACATTTAGAGAAATATGTGTGGATTTATAAATAATATTTTTGAAGGTTCTTTTAGGGTGATATATTTGTTTTTTAGAGTTTTTTCATGGATCTTTAAAGGGCTTAGGCCAGATTTTTAAATAATATCCTTATGCCAAATAATCGAGGATTTTACGGAACATTTTTAAGGTATAAAAATGTGTGCATTTTTAATAAGATGTGTGGGGCTATTCAACCCATTAAGCGTGGATTTATAAAGATTATTTTTGTGGGGTATTTTAGGCTAAATATCCTAATTTGGAGGTCCCTTATTTCTACATCAAAGTTTTCCTTTCGTTTATTAAAATAATATCTCATTTACATAATAAACCCATCAGCCTTTATAACTCTTGCCAAAGATCCACACAAAAACTGTTGTTGATAACCAATCACAGAACTGCATTTCATTTTATATACATATTTCATACAAAGTACATATATACACATTCTCACATCCACACACACACATACAATCATCGAGTCTATATCCTCACATAAAAAAATCCCACCCCACATTGCCAAGCTAAAAAAAACAAAAATAAAAAACTCTCCCCTCATTGCATAAAAAAAATTCCAACTCTGAGGGTGCCACATATCCGACCCTCACACCTCGCTCGGACGGCCGAATCAACCAATCATAAAACTTTACATAATATTTTTTTTTATTACCCACAAAAAATAAAAATAAACGAAAACAAATTTACAAAAATAAAAATGTGGTTGGGAAATGAATATAGCACACTGCTATACACACACATCCAAACATATATGAAATATCTCTCTGTGTGTGCTGCTGGGTGTATGTGGGTCCGCATGGCAAAAATTTGTATTTTATTTTATTTCATTTTTTTGCAAACAACACACAAAAATATTTACCAATAAAAAACAACATTTGAATGACTCTAAAACCCGAATGCCTGCCGATAGTCTATGCCAACCCTTATGTGGAGGCCAGTAAACCAGAACCTGGGCTCGTATAGCAATTTCGATATCCAGGCCTTTATCATCAACTACCTTTTGCCATGCAAAATATGTTGGGAAATATTCGACACACAAAAATACAGGCTAACACATACACACACACCCACAGATACATACTGTATCTCCACAAGCTATGGGTGTGTATGTGTGTGTTTTGGATACAACAAAAATGCTAATAAAAAAATTGAAAAAATAAAAATACAAAACTGAATTTTTATTCAACAAACGAATGAACGAACGACAAATTCAGTGAGGCTACATTCCCATCGTCCTTGCCGGGCAGGCAACCATCCAGGCAGCCAGTCATCCAAACCTTCCATTCATTCAAATGAATCAACATGCAATTCAATACCCATAGGGTGGTACTACATATTTACCAAGTGATGGTGGTTGGAGAGATCGACCGTATGGAGAGGGGTGGAAACCCAAAAATGTTCGTATCCAAAAAAAAAAACCGAAACCCAACAACAATGGAGTAGCCAAAAAATAAAAATTGCCAAAAAAGAAAAGAAAAACAACCGTCACACACACAAGCACCAACTGTTCATGGGTTTGATTGGGTGAGTGTGTGTGTGAATGATTTTTGCCAGATCTTAAGGGTTGGTTTTTCCCAAATTTTGTCAAAATCTGAACAAAAAAATGTTGTTGCTCTGTGCTCAATATTTGTTCCCTTTGCCTTTTTTTAAATGGAAAGTGATATTTTTTTTGAAATGGTTTTTTTTTCTGAACAAAAGAATTTGCTTTGCTTTAAAAAAAAACAGGTACGATCGAGAACTGGTGTATTTCCTTTGTTTCGAAATGCAACAGATATTTTTTTGGGGTCCCAAAACAACATGTGTTTTTTATTGTTTTCGATTTTTAAGTAATGATCACCGTAAAAAAATCAATTGTTTGGCAGGACAAAAAAAGGATCGGTTTCAGGAGTTGTAGACAATGTAGGTGTGTGTGTGTGAGTTTTTTGCACTCTAAGGAGGTGTGTCGGATCAATGACTTATTGGAATGTTAAAAAAATAATAATGAACAGAAAAAGAAGTTGTGATTGTGGTAGATAAGGATGAGTGAAATGCAGGTCTTCTCCAGAGAAATTAGAAAAAAGGACTTCTTATAGAAAATAATGTTAAAATGAGCTTAAACATTTTTAAAAAATAATAAGCCTGGATTTTTAAATTACATTTTTCGAAGCACCATCAGGGCTATAAGTGTGGATTTTTAAAGAATAATTTTAATAAGAACATTATGTGTAATAAGCGTAGATTTTTAATGGAAACTTTCGATAGACCTGCAGAGCAATAACCATATAGTATTTTTCGAAGGACCTTCGAAGCATTAAGCGTGAATTTTAAAAGAATATTTTTTGAAGAACTCTAAGATCAATAAGCGGGGATTTTTCAAGAATAATTTTCGAAGGACCTTCATAGCAATAAGCGTGGGTTTGTAAAGAATATTTTGAGAAGCATCTTCAGAGCTATAAGTGTAAATTTTTAAATAATAATATCAATAATTTTTATAAGAACCTTCTGAACTCTTTGTGTGGATGTTTAATGAATAATTTTCGAAGAACCTGCAAAGCAATAACCGTTGATTTTTAAATAGAATTTGTAGGAGGACCTTCGAAGCATTAAGAGTGAATGTTAAGAATATTTTTTGAAAGATCTTAAGAGCAATAATCGTGGATTTTTAGAGAGCATTTTTAAGAGGACCTTCAGAGCTATAAATGTGACTTTTTAACAAATAATTTTTGTAAGGACGTTATGAGCAATAATCATGGATTTTTAAAGAATAACTTTAGAAGGATATGCAGAGCAATAACCGTTGATTTTTATATTGTATTTTGTCGAAGGAACGTCGAAACAATAAGCATATAAGAATATTTTGGCAAGGACCTTCTGATCTATATGTGTGGATGTTTAAAGAATTCTTATAAGGACCTTCTGAGCTCTTAGAGTGGATTTTAATGAATATTTTTTTAACGTTGATTTTTAAACAGAATTTTTCGAAGGACCTTCGAAGCATTAAGCGTAGATTTCTAAGGAATATTTTTGAAGGACCTTCAGAGCAATAAAGAATAATGTGGGAGGACCTTCATAGCAAAAAGCTTGGATTTTAAAAGAATAATTATTGTAAGAACATTCTGAGCATTTTAAAGACTTTTTAATGGTTTTTTAAAGAACAGCATTGGAAAAATCTTCAGAGCAATAACCGTTGATTTTTAAATAGTATTTTTCTAAGGACCTTCGAAACAATAAGCGTGGATTTTTTAAGAATATTTTGGCAAACACATCCTGATCTATAAGCGTGGATTTTTAATGAACAATTTTCGAAGGATCTGCAGAGCAATAACCGTAGATTTTTATACAGTATTTTTCGAAGGACCTGCAGAGCAATAACCGTAGATTTTTATAGAGTATTTTTCGAAGAATCATAGAAGCGTTAAGCTTGGATTATTATAGAATATTTTGAGGAAGATCTTCAGAGCAATAAGCGTGGATTTTTTAAGAATATTTTGAGAAAGCCCTTCAGAGCTATAAGTGTGGATTTTTAAAGACAAATTAGTGTAAGGACCTTCTGGACAGTAAACTTGGATTTTTAAAGAATAACTTTCGAAGGATCTACAGAGCAATAACCGTTGATATTTAAATAGTACTTTTTCGAAGGACCTTCGAAACAATAATCGAGGATTTTTAAAGAATATTTTGAGGAGGACCTTCACAGCAATTAGCTTGGATTTTTAAATAAAATTTTTTTGTGAGTATTTATATATCATGATGAAAACAATTTCCTCAAAGAGCTCTTAACAAATCCAAATATTTTTCAGAACCTGTGAAAGAATTCCTATAAAAATCCAGGCATTCATAGTACATTCTAGAAAATATTGTTTAAGCGCCCAACGCTTATCATGACCATTCGGAAACATTTTTTCGGAAAACTCACAGGATATCTTTGTGAATCTAGTCCTAGGCATCTGATGAACATATATTGTTTGTTTAAAAAGCCCGATCTGTGATGGATATTTAACAAAATATATTGAAAAATCAGATGACAAAAAAATCTACAAATTGCGTGGACCTTTGAAACATTATTTTTAAATACTGGTCTTGCTTGCAGCTTGGAAAAATTATTTAAAACATCAGGTCTTGTGGATGGATCTTGTTAAGACGGATGGCTTTAGAAAAATCTTTATTTAAAAAACCTTGATTGCGGTGATTTTTTTTTAAGAATCCACGCCTTTTTGAGAAATATATGACTCATATAGTCCTTCAAAACTCCTAACTCTCAAATACTGTTTGAAAAAAATATTTATAAAAAATCCCCCCCTTCCCACAGTTTTTTTTAAAAACATAAATATAAAAAATATTTTTTATTACATGAAATTCAACGACCTACAAAACACTAACACATACATATGGAAGAGTACATAAACGGAGATACATATGTATTTTCAAAAAAATTCACATTTTCACGAAAATGCACCAACAACAGAGAGGAAAAACAAAAACAGCTGCTTCTAATTGTTTGCACTTTAGTCTCGGTCAAAGGAGCACACAACAGTTTACCGCATTGTTCTCTCCCTCTCTCGCTGGCGATCACATATTTATCACTGCTGTTGTTGTTGTCGTCATTATATTTTTGTTGTCACTGGACACGCGTCCATTCATCGAATTGCCGATTCAAATCTCTGGGTCTGTTTTGCCTTTTGTTATCTATTTTATCCGAATGGTTTTTCCGATTCTTTTTTGTCTCCAAAATTTTTATTCGCTTTTATTTGAGGGAGAAAATTAAAAAAAAACATCCTGGCACACTTTTAATTGTTTAACAGCAAATTTTAGTGGAGATGGATGGTTCAGTTGATTTGATAATGGCCAGCAGTGTCACCACCACCATCACCGGCATAAATGTTGTTTTTTGTCTTTCTGTTTGATTGGCTCGGAACAAGTAGCCGTTAGATAAATGAAAATATAGGAGATTCTAGGATTTTTGAAACGATCTCCAAGCTTTAGAGAGCAATGTGATTGTTTATTTAATGAATATTTGCAAAAGGACCTTCCGAGCAATAAGCGGATATTTTTGTAAGGACCTTTTGAGTAGAAGTAAAGGATTTTGAAAGATTATTTTTCGAAATACAAAAGCAAGGATTTTAACAGAATATTTGAGGAGGAACCTTCAGAGATATACGTGAAGATTTTAAATAAAAGGATCTTCAGAGCAATACTGGTGGATTTTTAAATAATATTTTTCTAAGGACCTTCATTGAAATAGCTTGGGTTATTAAATAAAATTTTTGAAAGAACTATCGGAGGATTTTTTAAAGAAATTTTTCAGAAGAAATTTCAGAGCAATATGCGGCGAAGGACATTTAGAGCTACAAGCAAGTATTTTGCAAAGATTTGTTTGGAAGAACATTTAAAGCCGAATGCAAAAATATCGAAATATTAGAGCACAAAGCAATGCTTTTTAATGAATATGTTAGGGGAGACCTTCAGACCAGTAAGTGTGGATTTAGAAGAAATATTTTTGTAAGGACCTTCAAAGCAATAAACGTGGATTTTTCAATAAAATTTTCGAAGGACATTCATAATGACATGGATATTTAAATAATATTTTTTTTAAGCACTAAGCGTGGATTTAAAAAAAATATATATTTTTTAAAGAACCTTCGTAGCAATTAGTGTGGATTTATAGGGAATATTTCTGGAAGGACATTTAGAAGAAAAAGCTAGATTTTTTAAAGAATATTTTATGAAAGACCTTAAGAGCAATTAGTGTGGATTTTCTAAGAATATTTTTTGGAAGGACCTACAGACCAATATTAGTGGATTTTGATAGAAATATTTTTTTAAAAGACCTTCAGAAAAATAAGTGTGAATTTTAAAATAAAAGTTTTCAAAGGACTTTCAGAGAAATACACCTGGATTCTTAAAAAAATTAAAGGATTACTACGATAATAAGCATGGATTCTTAAGTAATAATTGTGAAAAGATTTTAGAGCGTCTATCGTAGATTTTTAAAGGGTATTTTTTGAAGGACTTTCCGAGTAATAAACTGGGATTTTTTAAGGTTATTTTTCGACAGATCTTCAGAGCTTTATGAGCCAAAAATGTTTAAAGGACCTTTAAAGCAAAGAGTGCTGATTTTTGAAGATTTTTTTTTTATCCATGTTTTTTAGAGCAAAAAACATGGATATTCAAAGAATCTTTTTGGAAAGATATTTATAGTAAAAATCAAGTATTTTTAAAGAATATTTCTCAAAGGACCCTCAGAGCAATTAGTATGGATTTGAAAGGAACAATTTTGAAAGGACTTTCAGAGCAAAAAGTACGAATTGTTAAATAATACTTGTGAACGGATCTTTAGAACAATAATCGTGTATTTTTAAAGGATGTTTTATTATTTTTCAGAGCAATAAGTGTGGAATTTTAAAGATTACTTTTTGGAAGGACCTTATGAGAAATTGGTGTGGATTATTACGAAATTTGTTTTAATCCAATAAGCGTGGTTTTTTAAAGAATATATTTAGAAGGACCTTTAGGACAATAAGTGTGGATTTATTAAGGATATTTTCGCTTGACTATCGAAACAATAGGTGTCGATTTTTAAAGAATGTTTTTCGAAGGACCTTCAAGGAAATAAGCGTAGATTTCTAAAGAATATTTTTCAAGGGACCTTCAAAGAAATAAGCGTGGATTTGTAAATAATATTTTTAAATAATAATTTTCAAAGGACTATTAAATTATTAGTAACATGATTTAAAAAAAAAATCAAAGAACTATTAGACTGTTATTAACTTTATTTAACAAAAATAATTTTTGCTGGTAGTTTTTCTAATGATCGAGAATTTTGCAAAGAATATTTGAATATTCTTTAGAAAAATAATAATTTTATATTTATTATAGTTAAACTATTTTTCCACATAGTTAAAATTTAACTTCCCTGTTTTTTCTACTCTTGAAGAGTTACATGATAGACCCCTCGAGAGTAGAAAAAAACGGGGAAGTTAAATTTTAACATACGGTTATAATCCCTCACATACATACATACATACACATATGCAACAATACAAACGAATATTAATAATTGAAAGTAAAATGTGGGTGAGATTTCAATCGCATGATTAAGGGAAAAGAAACATTACATTTATCCGAAAAAATCGATTACAACAACATTTCAACGTTTTTCCAACAACAACGAAAAAGAGATGAAAACAAAAAACCATGAAAATTCAATAGAAAAATTGACCATGTGAATGTACCGTTCACGTGTTACAAGAGGGTGAACATGCATTTTTTTTTTTCAATTCGCTCTCACTTTGGGAACCTCTATCATGGCTGGCCGGTTTAACGCTTTTTAATTGAATTTTCAAATGAAAATTGTTTTGAGCTATCAACACGCATTTCATACATCTGGGAAGCGAGGAGAGAGAAAAATGTGTTTTCTGTTTGAAATACCGCCAATGCGCTGGCGTAACATTTATCCCTTCATTTTCAGGGCTACACACACACACCCGCATTAATGGCCAATTAACGAAAATATGTTTTTTTGGAGTGATGCCAAAACCTAGACATCTTTTTTGTTATTGTTATTGGAACTAATCGCTCCTAGGCACTCTAAGTAGCCTTAAGATACAGGTCATTTTCATTTTCGTTTTCGCTTGGTTAATTTTTTGAAACCTTATTAAAATTGTGATCGCTTGTTTGTTGTTGTTCTTGGCAATTGTTAACAATAGTCCGGCATCTTGATAATCGACCACAATAACTTGTGGCCAAAGTGAGAGAAGAGCCTTGTCTTCGGGTTACTTCGTTCTTTTGTTGTTGTCTTGTGTTAGAGGCGCATAGCGTCATGTGCATTATGGCTAGCCAGTCCGCCTTTAATCATACTCCCTCCCTCATGCTGGACCAGTTGTTGTGTCCATTCCCATGTAAGTAGCCATTGAAAATCTTCAGTGGCGATTTTTATGGCTTGTTTTTGTGGAATTTTGCTCGTAAAAATTCCAAAAAAAAACAAAAAATAATAATTTATTATTGTAAATATTTAATGAAGCGAATTCCCGTGTCCAACTTGGCGCACAGATGACCATTTGGTTGGTAAAAGGCGTAGCAAATTTTTAAACGGGTGACTGCAATAAATCTTCATAAATGAAAAAAAAAACCAGTAAGGAAAGTAGTAAAGTCGGACGGGGCCGACTATATGATACCCTTCACCACTATGGGTATATTACACAGGACTATTAGCATGAAATTGGATGAAATAAAATATGTGATATTTATCTAAATGTGAATCTACCTAGATCTATCCATAAAGTATGTAAATCGACTTCAAACAAATTTAAATAGGTCATCCGTAGGGCTATATCTGTACTTCTAGAAAACGCAACTATATAATTTTATGCCCAATTTTGTACGATGTGCAAACTTTGATGTCAATCTGTCTAACATGAGGAGTTTGATGACAAATTACACTTGAAATCGGGCGAAAATATATATGGTGCGTCAATTACTTAAAATCAATCTATAATAAAAGGGGCTATATCTATCTAAATCTGGACCGATTTTCACGAAACTTGGCAGACATCATTTTAGACCTAAATGATCAGGCTGTACCAAATTTCGTGCAAATCGAAAGATATATAGGGACTTTGGTGCACCATTTACATGAAATCGGACGAAATTATATATGGGAGCCATATCTAAATCTGGACCGATTTTCTCGAAAGTTGGCAGACATCATTCTAGGCTCAATTCAGTACGTTATGCCAAATTCCGTGCAAATCGAAAGATATATAGGGACTTTGGGGCACCATTTACATAAAATCATACGAAACTATATATGGGAGCTATATCTAAATCTGGACCGATTTTCTCAAAACTTGGCAGACATCACTCTAGGCTCAACTCAGTACGTTATGCCGAATTTCGTGCAAATCGAAATATATATAGGGATTTTGGTGCACCATTTACATGAAATCGGACGAAACTATATATGGGAGCTATATCTAAATCTGGACCGATTTTCTCGAAACTTCGTAGACATCATTCTAGACTCAATTCAGTACGTTATGCCCAATTTCGTGCAAATCGAAAAATATATAGCGACTTTGGTGCACCATTTACATGAAATCGGACGAAACTATATATGGGAGCTATATCTAAATCTGGACCGATTTTCTCGAAACTTGGCAGACATCACTCTAGGCTTAATTCTGTACGTTATGCCAAATTTCGTGCAAATCGAAAGATATATAGGGACTTTGGGGCACCATTTACATGAAATCGGACGAAACTATATATGGGAGCTATATCTAAATCTGGACTGATTTTCTCGAAACTTGGCACACATCATTCTGGACCTAATTCAGTACGTTATGCCAAATTTCGTGCAAATCAAAAGATATATTGGGACTTTGGGGCACCATTTACATCAAATCGGACCAAACTATATATGGGAGCTATATCTAAATCTGGACCGATTTTGACGAAACTTGGCAGACATCATTCTAGGCTCAATTCAGTACGTTATGCCAAATTTCGTGCAAATCGAAAGATATATAGGGACTTTGGGGCACCATTTACATGAAATCGGACGAAACTATATATGGGAGCTATATCTAAATCTGGACCGATTTTTACGAAACTTGGCAGACATCATTCTAGACTTAAATGATTAGGCTGCACCAAATTTCGTGCAAATCGAAAGATATATAGGGACCGTTTACATTAAATCGGTTAAATATATATATGGGAGCTATATCTAAATCTGAACCGATTTTTCCCAATTTCAATAGGGTTCGTCCTTGGGCCGAATAAGTGACCTATGCCAAATTTCATCCAATTCGGATCATAAATGCGACCTGTACTTTGTTTACAATTTAACATGGACAGACAGACGGACAGACGGACAGACGGACAGACGGACGGACGGACGGACGGACATGCATAAATCGACTTAGAAAGTGATTCTATGTATATTCTCAAAAGGAACCATGGGTCTATTTCAGATCGATAAGCGTGGATTTTTTAAAGAATATTTTTCAATTGACCTTCAGATCGATAAGCGTGGATTTTTTAAAGAATATTTTTCAATTGACCTTCAGATCGATAAGCGTGGATTTTTTAAAGAATATTTTTCAATTGACCTTCAGATCGATAAGCGTGGATTTTTTAAAGAATATTTTTCAATTGACATTCAGATCGATAAGCGTAGATTTTTTAAAGAATATTTTTCAATTGACAATTGACCTTCAGATCGATAAGCGTGGATTTTTATAAATATTTTTGGAAGGACCTTCAGGACAATAAGCGTGGATTTTTAAATAATATTTTTGGAAGGACCTTCAGAGCAAAAAGCGTGCATTTTTACATAATAATTCTAGGAGTGGATTTTTAAATAATTTTTCTTGAAGGACCTTCATAGCAATAAGCGTGGATATTTAAAGAATATAGAAACTTCGGAGCAAAAATTGTTGATTTTTAATGGGATTTTCAATAAATATTTTTGGAGGACCTTCAGAGCAAACAGCGTAGATTTTCAATGAATGTTTTTGGAAGGAACATAAGAGAAACAAGTGAAAAAGCATTAAGTTCGGCCAGGTCGAACTTTGGATACTCTCCATCACAGGTATACTGACAGGTATTTGAAATGAAAAAGTGGACCGATATTTATAATTTTTAATAGAGATATTTGGGATTACCAAATTTCTGGAAATTACATCCGAAAAATTTCGGTGTAACAAATTCGGTGTAAAAATACGATAAAAACCCTCCAAAATACTGAAAATTAGGAGGTACCGTTATATGGGGGCTACAAGAAAAAGTGGACCCATATTTGTAATTTTTAGTGGATACATTTAATACCCAATAAGAACCCAATGTACCAAATTTCAGCGAATTCGGTTGAAAAACGCGCTCAAGAACCCCAAAATACCGAAAATTTGGAATTTTACCCTGATCAAGAATATATATACTTTATAGGGTCGGAAATGAATATTTCGATGAGTTACAAAGGGAATGACAAAATTAATATACCCTCCATACTATGGTGGAGGGTATAAAAATGTGAATTTTTAATGAATATTTTTAGAAAGTTCATCAGAGAAAAAAACGTTGATATTTTTGGGAGGACCTTCATAGCAAAAATCGTGGATTTTCAATGAATAATTTTAGAAGGACCTTCGGGGCAAAAATCGTGGATTTTTAATGAATATTTTGGAAGCACCTTCAGAGAAAAAATGTGAATATTTAGTGGATATTTTTTAAAGGACCTTCAGAGCAAACGCGTGGATTTTTAATGAATATTTTCAGAACAATAAGCGTGGATTTGTAAATAATATTTTCCAAGGATCCTCAAATTAAATTTTAAAAGAATATTTTTTGTAGGAGCTTCAGAGCAATAAGCGTCGATTTGTAAACAATATTTCTGCAAGGACCATTATAGCGTATTTTTAAATAATATTTTTCAAAGAGCCTTTAGTGCAGAGGGACTTCTGAAGAATATTGTTTGAAAAATAAAAAAATGGTTGATTTTTTAATAATTGAATTAAATGAAATTTTTAGGTCAATAGAGGCGGATTTTTAAATATTTATATTTTTGGAAGGGCTTTTAGAGCAATAATCATGTAATTTAAAAAAAAAATGGAAGGGTCCTCACTGCAATAAGTATGGACTTTTAAATAATATGTTTAAAAAGATCTACAGAGCATTAAATGTGGATTTTTAAATAGCATTTTTGAATGGAACTACAATGGTGTGATGTTAAAGGACCTTTAGCGCAAAAAGCCTGTATTTCTCAATCAATTGAAAAGAACTTTCGCGTCGATTTTAAAATAGTATTTTTTGGAAAGAATTTTGTTTTATTTTTTCCGCACTGTATTTGTTTTCAATTTCACCAATTTAGTACAAAATTGAAATATTTTTTGTTATTTTTATTTCATAAGTAATTTTCCTATATTAAGAATTAATATATGTACTTAGCAACAAAAAATCCACACAAAATGGGGATCACATTTTTATAATTTAAATCCCCATCTTTACTTCTCACCCCTTCCTCTTTATTTTTAGATTATTTTAGATTTTTTCTTCCGAAATCTTTTATAAATTGTACCTTAAAATTTTGAAATACCAAAATAATAAACAATATAATGGGTTATATACATTAATATCCACCCTCATCGCGCTATGTCCCACGTCTCTTCTGCTATTTTAATTTCTTCTTTTCAAAAAAAAAAAAAATATTTCCATCAAAAACTGTGGCTTTTCTTTGTGTCATGTGACGAAGGTGGTGGTTGTGGTGGCGTTGGCGGCGTCAAAGAAAATTATGGTTTCCAACGGCTTATAAATGGCTTTTCAAAATTTCATGAAAAAGGGGAATAGAAAAGAAAATGGCAAAGCCATGTTTTTCCATAAATACCCAACCACCCTCAACTAAAAACGCTGGGCATGTACTTAGAACGCTGATACATACAGGGGTAAAGATATTGAAACAATTTTTATACATACGAAGAAATAAATATGTATGTAATAATACACAACAGCTGGAAATTATTGTGGAGGAGAAAATAATATATATTAAAATTTTTGGAGATAGATTCCTTAAAATTAATAATATTTACCAATATTTTTTGACATTAAAAAGTCGTTCTCATATGTAAATATAAATCTCAAAGTCCTTCCAAAATTATTTTAAAAAAAATCGACTCTTGTTGCTTATTTGTATTTTCTTTCAAAAATAGTATTAAAAATCCACGCTTATTGCTTTGAAGGTCTTCTCAAAAAAGTCTTTAAAAAACCCGCTGATAGTTCCGAAGGCATTTTCGAAAATATTTTTTAACAATCTAGCCATATTGCTCTGAAGGTCCTTCCGAAAATATTATTTAACCAGTAAGGAAAGTAGTAAAGTCGGACGGGGCCGACTATATGATACCCTTCACCACTATGGATATATTAAACAGGACTATTAACATGAAATTGGATGAAATAAAATATGTGATATTTATCTAAATGTGAATCTACCTATATATCCATAAGTTATATAAATCGACTTCAATCAAATATAAATAGGTTATCTGTTGGGCTATGTCTGTACTTCTAGAAAACGCAACTACGTAATTCTATGCTCAATTTTGTACGTTGTGCAAAATTTGATGTCAACCTGACTAGCATGAAGAGTTTGATGTCCAATTTACTTAAAATCGGGCGAAAATATATATGGAAGCTCTATCCAAATATATCGAAGGATATATAGGGACTTTGGTGCACCATTTACATGAAATCGGACGAAACTATATCTGAATCTGGGCCGATTTTCTCGAAACTGGGCAGACATCATTCTAGGCTCAATTCAGTACGTTATGCCAAATTTCCTGCAAATCGAAAGATATATAGGGACTTTGGGGCACCATTAACATGAAATCGGACGAAACTATATATGGGAGCTATATCTAAATCTGGACCGATTTTCGCGAAACTGGGCAGACATCATTCTAGCCTCAATTCAGTACGTTATGCCAAATTTCATGCAAATCGAAAGATATATAAGGACTTTGGTACACCATTTACCTTAAATCGGAGGAAGATATATACGGGAGCTATATCTAAATCTGAACCGATTTTCACGAAACTTTGCACACATCATTCTAGACTTAATTCAGTGCGCTATGCCAAATTTCGTGCAAATCGAAAGATATATAGGGACTTTGGTACGCCATTTACCAAAAATCGGCCGAAACTATATATGGGAGCTATATCTAAATCTGAACCGATTTTCACGAAACTTGGCACACATCTTTCGTGGCTCAATTCAGTACGCTATGCCAAATTTCGTGCAAATCGAAAGATTTTCAGGGTCTAAAGTCCGTAAATCGGGCGAAACTATATATGGGAGCTATATATAAATCTGAACCGATTTTCACGAAACTTGGCACACATCTTTCGTGGCTCAATTCAGTACGCTATGCCAAATTTCGTGCAAATCGAAAGATTTTCAGGGTCTAAAGTCCGTAAATCGGGCAAAAATATATATGGGAGCTATATCTAAATCTGAACCGATTTTTCCCAATTTCAATAGGGTTCGTCCTTGGGCCAAACAAATGAGCTGTGCCAAATTTCATCCAAATCGGATCATAAATGCGACCTGTACTTTGTTTACAATCTAACACCAACAGACGGACAGACGGACGGACGGACATGCATAAATCGATTCAGAAAGTGATTCTATGCATTTTTTCAAAAGGAACCATGGGTCTATCTCGATTATTTTTGCCTGTTACAAACATATGCACAAAGACATAATACCCTGTACCACAGTGTGGTGAAGGGTATAAAAATCCACGTTTATTGTGTTGAAGGTCCTTTCGAGAATATTATTTAAAAATCAATGTATATATACCCAAATTGTTCTCCCACAAATATATTCTTTAAAAATCTTCGCTTATTGTTCTGATCGCTCTTCGAAAAATATTCTAAAAAAATAATGTTTATTGATCGGAAATATTATCTAAAATCCAAGGTTTTTAATCGAAATGCCTTTCAATAGAAATTATTTGGTCCTTTCTAAACTATTATTTTAATATCCACATTTTATATCTCTGAAGGTCCTTAAAAACACGCTTATTTCTCAGAAGGTCCTTTCAAAAATATTCTTTTGAAAATCCGCGTTAATTGCTCTGAAGGTTATTTCAAAAATAATCTTTAAAAACACAATCGTATTGCTCTGAAGAACCTCTCAAAAGTATTTATTAAAAACCCACGCCTATTGATGGACCTTTAAAAAATATTCTTTAAAATTCACAAACAAATATTTAAAAAAAAATCAACGCTTATTTCTCTGAAGGTCATTTCAACAATATTCTTTCTTTAAAAACCCACGCTTATTACCCTGAAGGTCCTTTTAAATACTATATGAAAATCCATGCTTATTGCCCTGAAAGTCCTTTTAAAAATATTATTTGAAAAATCAGGATTGTTTCTCTGAAGGTCCTTTCAAAAAATCCACGTTTGTCCAGGGACTTTGAAAAATATTAAAAAAAAATATTTTTTAAAAGCCACACCTTGTATTGGTCCATGAACAAATTTCAAGCATCGATATTAAATAAATGTTTTTAAAAAATCCACACGTAGGCATGGGCCTTGAAAAGATATATATATATATATATATATATATATTTAAATCCACGCCTATGTCTGGGTCTTGAAAATATATATTTTTATAACCTTTACCACACTGTGGTACAGTGTATTATGTCTTTGTGCATATGTTTGTAACAGGCAAACGGAATCGAGATAGACCCATGGTTCCTTTTAAGAATATGCATAGAATCACTTTCTGAGTCGATTTACGTATGTCCGTCCGTCCATGTAATTTTGTTAACAAAATACAGGTCGCATTTATGATCCGATTTGGATGAAATTTGGCACAGTTCACTTATTTGGCCCAAAGACGAACCCTATTGAAATTGGAGCAAAATCGGTTCAGATTTAGATACAGTTCCCATATATAGTTTCGTCCGATTTTATGTAAATGATGCACCAAATTCCCAATATTTGTCCAATTGAGACAAAATTTTACACAGAGTATCGGATCAGGTTCAGATAGATGCCTATGGAAGTTTTGTTAAAATCGGTTCAGATTTAGATATAGCTCCCATATATATTTTCGGCCGATTTTAGGTAAATGGTACACCAAAGTCCCTATATATCTTTCGATTTGCAAGAAATTTGGCACAGAGTTCTGAACTAGTTCCCGAATGATGTGTGCCAAGTTTTGAGAAAATCGGTTCAGATTTAGATATAGCCCCCATATATAGTTTCGTCCGATTTTATGTAAATGATACACCAAATTCCCAATACCTGCCCAATTGAGACAAAATTTTACACAGAGTATCGGATCAGGTTCAGATGGATGCCTACGAAGTTTTGTTAAAATCGGTTCAGATTTAGATATAGCTCCCATATATAGTTTCGTCCGATTTTTTTTATGAATGATACACAAAACTCCCAATATTTTTCCGATCGGCACAAAATTTTGCCCAGAGTTCTGAATTAGGTCCATGCTTTTATGTGCGAAATTTTGTTGAAATCGGTTCAGATTTAGATATAGGTCCCATAAATGGTTTCGTCCGATTTTATGTGAATGATACACCAAACTCCCAATATTTGTCTGATTGGGACAACATTTTACACAGAGAACTGCATTTGAACCAGACTGATGTCTGGGAAGTTTGGGGGGTGTGGGCCGGTAGTACAAAATGAAAAAATTCGCTGTTGCAAACATAAATTTACTGTGAAAAAAAATCATTTTGGGCGGTGCTTCCCGGGCCCCCGGGCCGCCCCCTGCGTACGACCATGGCTACCATATATAGTTACGCCCTTTTTTTGTGAATGATACACCAAACTCCCAATATTTGCCCGATTGGGACAAAATTTTGCACAGAGTACTGATTTAGCTCCAGACTGATGTCTGCGAAGGTTCAGATTTAGATATAGCTCCCATATATAGTTTCGTCCGATTTTTTGTGAATGATACACCAAACTCCCAATATTTGCCCAAATGAGGCACAGAGTACTGAATCAGGTTCAGATGGATGCATGCGAAGTTTTGTTAAAATCGGTTTAGATATGGCTCCCACATATAGTTTCGTCCGATTTTTTTGTGAATGATAAACCAAACTCCCAATATTTGTCCGATTGGGACAAAATTTTGCACAGAGTACTGATTTAGGTCCAGATTGATGTCAGCGAAGTTTTTTTTTTAATCCGCTCAGATTTAGATATAGTTTCTATATATGGTTTCGTCTTATATATATTTTCGTTCCATTTTATGTAAATGGTGCACCGAAGGGTATATGATTGTTCGATTTACACGAAATTTGGCTGAGGGTATTAAATTGAATATAGAATGACTCAATTAGGTCCATGTGATTATATATAGCTGCCATACATAATTTGACACGATTTCATACAAATTGTACACCAAAGAATGCAAGTCTGTCCGTTTGACATGAAAATTTTCATTGATTTCAGAATGGTATGTGCATGGGGATTTTTTCAATTGGTTCAAATATCTATCTAGATAGCACATTTAATTTCGCCCGATTCCATCTCAATGGTCCTCCAAAGATTCTATGTGTGTTCTATCTACAGGATATTATAGATATTAACATGTATTGCATGTACCCTAAGTGGTGAAGGGTATCATATACCCGGCCCAGTCCATCTTTTGAACTTTCCTTACTGGTTAAATTTTATAATTTTTTATAAAATGGGCTCCAAAGTACACAGCCGTATTCCAATGTGGATCGAACAAGGCTCATGACCTTACTAGGCCTTAATTTTTTTAATCCACGCATGGGCATATATTCTGATTTTTTTTTCATCCACAATTTGAGCTTTAAAAAATCCACGCATATGCCTGTGATTTGAAAATTGAAAAAAAAAAGTAAAAGTCAACCCATTGGAATAAGAATTTAAAAATATATTTTATAAAAATCAACGCCTGTATGTATAGAGCTTGAAAAAAAAAACATTTAAAACTTTTTTAATCCCTATCCAGACATAGACCATGAAAAACCTACTTTAAAAATCCACTCCTATGAATGGACCTATAGTTATATATATTTTAATTGTTAAAAAAATAAATTTATTTTTACTCCTTCTCAAAAAAAAAAAAAAAAATATTTGGGATATCAGTTTTCTGTGGACTTTCCAAGCTTCAATTGATTTTTGAAAAAAATAAAAAAAATGAGTAAAATATTGGAATTTCTCACATAAATTTGATTGAATATTTTCGATTTTTTTTTCTCTCTCAAAATAAACAGAAAAAAAATAAAACAACAAACATACTTAAATGTAAATATATGAATATGTGTAAATTCATTTATATGAATTTTTATATGTTAATGCATATAAATATGTGTGTGTGGGTGTATGTTTTATATCCGTATCCTGCATTAGTAGGCACACACATACACTCCGACACTCAGCCTAGATGTTTTAGTTTTTCGTTCTCTGCTGCGGCTGCTAATGTGATGTGATTTTATTTCAGCCGCTGCTGTTGCTGCTAATGCTGTTTACGTTTTATGTAGCTGGCTCCAGGTTTGTCCATGTGTGTGTGTGTGTGCGTTTGTATGTGTGTGGGTACATCTCACATTCTTATCAATATGGCGTTTTTATGTCGTTTTAGGCCTGCTTGTGCAGCTTTTATAATGATGATTATTTTTAACAATGGGTGGTTTTTAATTTACTCACACTGTCACCGAAGGTATGTGTATATGTGTGTGTGCATACAAAGTCTCCCCCCTGTTCACACATTTCCCCCCTTGGCTTTTTTGTTGATATTATCAAGTAAGTATGCATTTGTGGAGCCCAAACGGGGGGCGGCAGACGGCAAACACAACAATTCACTTACCTTCTCTACATATTTATTCATTTACATTCCGTTTCGTTTTGTTTGGTGTGTAAGTATGTGTGTCAGTGTTTATGTATGCGTGTGTGTGTGTGTGTGTAATTATTGCAATGTGCAACCTAAAGTATTGTTGCCTTTAAATGTGCGTTAAATTTCAAATGAAATATTAAAAATTGGCAATGATGGGGGGGATTTTTGTTGTTGCATGTGTAAAGGCCAGGAAGGCAGGAGAGAGGTAAGGGAAGAACTGCAGGAGTTTGGTGGCTGATTGGGAAAAAATAAATAAAAATTGAAAAGTTTTTCACTGACACATATCCGGGCTCAAAACAGCCAAAAAATATTTCGCTGTTACACACACACACACGCGTCATACAACCACACACGAACATTTGCGAACATTTTGTGGAATATTCAAATTTCCATTTTTAGTTTTTGTGTATTTAAATTATGTACACACACACACTACTAACCAACACACCCTCACCCTTCATACCAGCCATAGCTAAAACGCTTATCTCTCCCATACAACAAAATACGCTCCTCAAACTTTTACAAAACGCGCGCGCAATTCTGAAAGTTTTTTTTTTGAAGTTGTTGTTCTTGTTGTTTCTGAATTTTCCAAAAATATTCTCTATTCTAAAAAGTGAAAAGTATGGGCCGCCACATGTGTTGGGGGCAAAGGGGGTGGTAATTTCGTCTTGGGCGGATTCTTAAGCAGCATAAGGAGCAGGAGTATGTAAATGAGACATCCCTAATTAATTTTTACACACACGCACACACAAGCATAAAACTTAAAAATCTGCTCAGAAGCACACACACACACACAAAGACATTTGCTTCGCCTAAAATTTTGCATAACAAAACGTCTTCGTATATTTTGTTGTCCTTTTGAAAAGGACTTGTGTGTGTGTGTGTGCTTGGATTCGTGTGTCTATGTGTTAGTTGGAGAAAAGCCGAAGACGTTTTATATTTTAAAAATCCGAAGTATTCTGCCGGTGTGTGCTAAAGTAGGTCTGCCGCAGAGCAGCAACAGATGCTGGTAGCTGGAACGACAAATGTCACAAATACTTGGCTTATGTACTGAAACAGCTTGGCTAGGCAGACTGGCAGCAGTAGCAGCAACAATTTATCCCCCTACCGCGTAAAAAGATGTTCGGAATGTTTGCATAAACAGTGGGACAAAAGAGGTTGAAAAAAAAGATTTTCAAAATTCAACAGACAAATTGATTGAATTGAATTTTTTTCAAGGAGCCAGACAAGGCGTGGATTTTAAAAAATATTTTAAAAAATAATTTTGAAAAAATTTATTTTAACCACACCATGTTGGATACTTGAAAAAATTTTTTTAAATCCTCGCATTGTTGACCACCTGAAAAAAATTGAATTTTTAATTGGATTTGTTCAAGGAGCCGGACTAGGCGTGGATTTTAAAAAAATATTTTGAAAAAATTTATTTTAACCACACCTTGTTGGCTACTTGAAAAAATATTTTTTTTAAATCCTCGAATTGTTGGCTACCTGAAAAAAATGAATTTTGAATTGAATTTTTTTAAGGAGCCAGACGTGGATTTTAAAAAAATATTTTGAAAAAAATTATTTTAACCACACCTTGTTGGCTACTTGAAAAAATATTTTTTTTTTTAATACACGCATTGTTGGCCACCTGAAAAAAAAAAATTGAATTTTGAATTGAATTTTTTCATTTTGAAAAAAAAATGTTGAAAAAATTTATTTTAACCACACCTTGTTGGCTACTTAAAAAAATATTTTTTTTAAATCCTCGCATTTTTGGCTGAAAAAAATAATTTTTAAACCAGAGGGAAAAGTTCAAAAGTCGGACGGGGCATTCGCCACTTAGGGTACATGCTAGACATTTTAATATCTACATAATCCTGTAGATAGAACGGTCATAGAATATTTGGAAGACCATTGAGATGGAATCGGGCGAAATTAAATGTGCTATCCAATTAAAAAAACCCATATACATACCATTCTGAAATCAATGAAAAATTGCATGTCATACGGGCAGACGAAATTATATATAGGAGCTATATCTAAATCTGAACCAATTTACAAAAAAAAAAAACTTCGCAGACATCAGTCTGGATCTAATGCCGTACTCTGTGCAAAATTTTGCCCCAATCGGAAAAATATTGGGAGTTTGGTGTATCATTCACAAAAAATCGGACGAAACTATATATTGGAGCTATATCTAAATCTGAACCGATTTTAACAAAACTCCGCACACATAAGCATAGGTCCATGCTTTCAGAACTCGGGGCAAAATTTTGTGCCAATCGGACAAATATTGGGAGTTTGGTGTATCATTCACAAAAAAATCGAACGAAACTATATATGGGAGCTATATCTAAATCTGAACCGATTCCAACAAAACTTTGCAGACATCAATGTGGACCTAATTCATCATTCACATAAAATCGGAAGAAACCATATATGGGAGCTATATCTAAATCTGAACCGATTTTAACAAAACTTCGCAGACATCAGTCTGGATCTAATTCAGAACTCTGGGCAAAATTGTGTCCCAAGCGGACAAAACTTGGGAGTTTGGTGCATCATTTACCTAAAATCGAACGAAACTATATATGGGAGCTATATCTAAATCTGAACCGATATCAACAAAACTTCGCATACATTAGCCTGAACCTAATGCAGTCATCTGTGCAAAATTTTGTGCCGATCGGACAAATATTGGGAGTTTGGTGTATCATTCACAAAAAATCGGACAAAACTATATATGGGAGCTATATCTAACTCTGAACCTATTTAAACAAAACTTCGCATACATTAGCCTGAACCTAATTCAGTCCTCTGTGCAAAATTTTGTGCCAATCGGACAAATATTGGGGGTTTGGTGCATCATTCACATAAAATCGAACGAAACTATATATGGGAGCTATATCTAAATCTGAACCGATTTAAAAAAAAACTTCGCAGACATCAGTCTGGATCTAATGCAGTACTCTGTGCAAAATTTTGTCCCAAGAGGACATGTACCTAAAATCGCATCATGTACCTAAAATCGGACGAAACTATATATGGGAGCTATATCTAAATCTGAACCGATTTCAGCAAAACTTCGCAGACATCAGTCAGGACCTAATTCAGAACTCTGAGCAAAATGTTGTGCCAACCGGACAAATTTTGGGAGTTTGGTGCATCATTCACATAAAATCGGACGAAACTATATATGAGGCCTATATTTAAATCTGAACCGATTTTCTCCAATTTCTATAGGGTTTGTCCTTGGGTCAAATAAGTGAACGGTGCCAAATTTCATCCAAATCGGATTATAAATGCTACCTGTACTTTGTTAACAAAAATACATGGACGGAAGGACATGCGTAAATCGACTCAGAAAGTGATTCTATGCATATTCTTAAAAGGAACCATGGGTCTATTTCGATTCCTTTTGCCTGTTACAAACATATGCACAAAGACATAATACCCTGTACCACAGTGTGGTGTAGGGTATAAAAATTTAAGAGTTGGATGGATGCCTACTTGAAAAAATATTTTTAAAAAATCCCCGCCTTGGATGGATGCCTATTTGAAAAAATATTTTTTAAAAAATCCACGCCTGGGATGGATGCCTACTTGAAAAAATATTTTTTAAAAAATCCCGGCCTTGGATGGATGCCTACTTGAAAAAATATTAAAAAAAAATCCCCGTGTTCGATGGATGGCTACTTAAAAGAATATTTTTTAAAAATCCACGCCATGGATGGCTACTTGAAAAAATATTTTTTTTAAAAAATCGATGCCTTGGATGGATGGCTGCTTAAAAAAATATTTTTTAAAAAATTCAAGCCTTGGATGGATGCCTACTTGAAAAAATATTTTTTAAAAAATCCCGGCCTTGGATGGATGCCTACTTGAAAAAATATTAAAAAAAAATCCCCGTGTTCGATGGATGGCTACTTAAAAGAATATTTTTTAAAAATCCACGCCATGGATGGCTACTTGAAAAAATATTTTTTTTAAAAAATCGATGCCTTGGATGGATGGCTGCTTAAAAAAATATTTTTTAAAAAATCCAATATTTTTTGAAAAAATATACCTTGAATGGATGGCTACTTAAAAAAATATTTTTTTAAAAAATCCACGCCATGGAAGGCTATTTGAAAAAATATTTTTTTAAAAAATCGACGCCTTGGATGGATGGCTGCTTAAAAAAATATTTTTAAATATTGGATGGATGGCTACTTGAAAAAATATTTTTTTCAAAAATCCACGCATTTTTGGCTACTTAAAAAAATGATTTAAAAAATCCACCACTTTTTGACTACTTGAAAAAAATGTAAAAAATCCGCTACTACTAGAAAAATATTTTTTAAAGAATCCACGGCTTGTTGTTGGCTACTTGAAAAAAAATATTAAAAAAAATACACGCCTTGTTTGCGTAGAAGTTTTTTTAAATATCCGTTTTTGATCCTTGGAAAAAATATCCTTGAATTTTTGTCCCACAGTCCACCTCCACCTAATTACCATACAAAAATGCTATTTTGTCGCATTAAACTCAATTCGAAATACAATGAAACCAGATTCTCTAGGACAGCAGAGCTACGCTGTCCCTGCCTGGCCTATCCAATGGTGTGCTTGAGAGTCTAGGCCAGACCTGAGCTGCTGCAGCAGCATATTTACATTTACCTAATTTACTCTAATCAATACTTAGCGATGTGGCTGGCATTTTTCTTTCAGACCAACATTTGGCAGCAGCAGCTCCACAAGTTTCGTAGCCGCCCAGCATCTTCGTTAAAACGAAGATGCCAATGCTCACCCATTTTTTAGACCAACATTTTTGTGTGTGCGGCGTGTCATCACCCTTTCGCTGGATGAAAGGATGTCTGCGTGTGTGTGTGTGTTGGTGTTTTAAAACTTCAAGGCTTCACTTGAAAGTTGCTTGAGATTTTTGAGGTAGCTGGCGGGTTGCAGGGTGTTCGGAGGCAAATTTTCAAAAATTTTGTCCAGGGCTCTATAATGATTTGATTTCGACGTCGTAGCAAAACGTCGTCGTTGTTGTAGCCGTCATCGTAATTAGGAAGAAATATTTCTCTATACCAGTAAATAAATGGTAAATAATTTTGCATACGGAGGACGATGACGATGATGATGCTGGCTCGACGACAATGGGTGGCATAGAGTCGCAGACCTCGAAGTATGTCTATGGTGGAGTTGTTGCTATATAAGCAGCAAGCCAAGTAGCCAAGTTGAAGCCTTGTGTGTTCGGCCTCCCTCTGTATTATGTATGTACATTTTAAATGTGTTTGTGTGTGTTGAAATTTTATAAGTAGCATCTAAAAAATGGTAAATGAGCACATAATCATGTAGAGAATTAGTCTTCGGTAATGTGCGTCATGTACATTATGCATACACAAATGCAAACACATACACATGCACCCACATATATTGGAGTAGCTGGCTGGCTGACTGGCTGGCTGTACATGAGCAAATAATTATAATGTATAATAATATATTTACAGGTATATATGTACATTTGTATATAAATCTATTTATTTACAAATGTACATTATTAAGAATTCTTCAAAAGCTAGGTATACAGAATTTTTCGAAAATTTTCGAATGTTTTGCATAATTAGATTTTAAGAAGAAAAAATAAATAAATTTAATTAATATTTAATGATAGGTTTTCGGTTTCTTAAAGAAAAATTTCTCTGGCCTTTATTTTCTAGGAAATATTTTTATAAGGAAACCATCGAGGCCTTGATTTTAAAAAAAAATCATTAATTTTTTTAAATATTTCTTTTAATTTGCAAGACGGTGTATAAAAACAATCAAGTAGCCAACAAGGCATAGATTTTAAAAAATATGTTTTTAAGTAGCCAACAAGGCGCTGTTTAAAAAAATATTTTTCAAGGCGTGGATTTTTTAAAAATATTTTTTCAAGGCGTGGATTTTTAAAAAATATTTTTTCAAGGCGTGGATTTTTAAAAAAATATTTTTTCAAGGCGTGGACTTTTAAAAAATATTTTTTAAAGGCGTGGATTTTTTACAAATATTTTTTCAAGGCGCGGATTTTTTACAAATATTTTTTCAAGGCGCGGATTTAAAAAAAAATCAGGGCGTGGATTTTTAAAAAAATATTTTTTCAAGGCGTGGATTTTTAAAAAAAATATTATTTCAAGGCGTGGATTTTTAAAAAAAATATTTTTTAAAGACGTGGATTTTTTAAAAAATTCTTTACAAATATTTTTTCAAGGCGCGGATTTTAAAAAAAAAAATTCAAGGCGTGGATTTTTAAAGAAATATTTTTTCAAGGCGTGGATTTTTAAAAAAATATTTTTTCAAGGCGTGGATTTTTAAAAAAATATTTTTTCAAGGCGTGGATTTTTAAAAAAATATTTTTTCAAGGCGTGGATTTTTAAAAAATATTTTTTTTTTAAAAAAATATTTTTTCAAGGCGTGGATTTTTAAAAAAATATTTTTTCAAGGCGTGGATTTTTAAAAAAATATTTTTTCAAGGCGTGGATTTTTAAAAAAATATTTTTTCAAGGCGTGGATTTTTAAAAAAATATTTTTTTCAAGGCGTGGATTTTTAAAAAAATATTTTTTTCAGGGCGTGGATTTTTAAAAAAATATTTTTTCAAGGCGTGGATTTTTAAAAAAATATTTTTTCAAGGCGTGGATTTTTAAAAAAATATTTTTTTAAGGTGTGGATTTTTAAAAAAATATTTTTTCAAGGCGTGGATTTTTAAAAAAATATTTTTTCAAGGCGTGGATTTTTAAAAAAATATTTTTTCAAGGCGTGGATTTTTAAAAAAATATTTTTTCAAGGCGTGGATTTTTAAAAAAATATTTTTTCAAGGCTTGGATTTTTAAAAAAATATTTTTTCAAGGCGTGGATTTTTTAAAAAAATATTTTTTCAAGGCGTGGATTTTTAAAAAAATATTTTTTCAAGGCGTGGATTTTTTAAAAAATATTTTTTTCAAGGCGTGGATTTTTAAAAAAATATTTTTTCAAGGCGTGGATTTTTAAAAAAATATTTTTTCAAGGCGTGGATTTTTAAAAAAATATTTTTTAAAGGCGTGGATTTTTAAAAAAATATTTTTTCAAGGCGTTTTTAAAAGAAGATTTTTTACGGCGTGGATTTTTTAAAAAAATATTTTTTCAAGGTGTGGATTTTTAAAAAAATATTTTTTCAAGGCGTGGATTTTTAAAAAATATTTTTTCAAGGCGTGGATTTTTAAAAAAATATTTTTTCAAGGCGTGGATTTTTAAAAAAAAATATTATTTCAAGGCGTGGATTTTTAAAAAAATATTTTTTCAAGGCGTGGATTTTTAAAAAATATTTTTTAAAAGGCCAGCCAAGGCGTGGATTTTTAAAAAAATATATTTTAAAATTCCATACAAGGCGTGGATTTTTAAAAAAATATTTTTTTTTAGAATCCTCGCAAGTCGTGGATTTTTTCAAAAAATATTTTTTTTTTTTTAAAAAAATATTTTTTAAAGGCGTGGATTTAAAAAAAAATATATTTTTTACAGGCGTGGATTGAAAAAAATTTTTGACCACGACATTTTTAAAAAAACATTGACGGTGCGTGGATTTTTAAAAAAATAAACGTGGATTTTTAAAAAATATTTTTTCAAGCGTGGATTTTTAAAAAAATAGAAAGGGTATAAAAAAAAATCCACGTGGATTTTTAAAAAAATATTTTTTCAAGGCGTGGATTTTTAAAAAAATATTTTTTAAAGGCGTGGATTTAAAAAAAAATATATTTTTTACAGGCGTGGATTTTAAAAAAAATATTTTTTCAAGGCGTGGATTTTTAAAAAAATATTTTTTCAAGGCGTGGATTTTTAAAAAAATATTTTTTTCAAGGCGTGGATTTTTATACCCTTTCACCACTCTGTGGTACAGGGTATTATGTCTTTGTGCATATGTTTGTTACAGGCAAAAGGAAACGAGATAGACACATGGTTCCTTTTGAGAATATGCATAGAATCACTTTCTGAGTCGATTTATGCATGTCTGTCCGTCTGTAGATGTTAAATTGTAAACGAAGTACAGGTCGCATTTATGATTCGATTTGGATGAAATTTGGCACAAGTTACTTATTTGGCCCAAGGACGAACCCTATTGATATTGAAGAAAATCGGTTCAGATTTCGATATAGCTCCCTTATATAGTTTCGTCCGATTTAAGGTAAATGTGGCACCGAAGTCCTTATAAATCTTTTTATTTGCACGAAATTTAGCATAGGGTACAGAATGATGTTTGCTATGTTTCGTGCAAATCGGTTCGGATTTAGATATACCTCCCAATAGTTTTGTTCGATTTTATGTAAATGGTGCACCAATGTCCCTATATTTCTTTTCATTTGCACGAAATTTTGCATAGTGTACTGAATTAAGTCTAGAATGGTGTGTGTCAAGTTTCGTGAAAATCGTTTCAGATTTAGATATAGCTCCCTTATATATTTTCGTCCGATTTTATGTAAATGGTTCACCAAAGTCCCTATATATCTTTCGATTTGCACGAAATTTTGCATAGTGTACTGAATTGAGTGCAGAATGACGTGTGCCGAGTTTTGAGAAAATCGGATCAGATTTAGATATAGCTCCCATATATATTTTCGTCCGATTTAAGGTAAATGGGGCTCCAAAGTCCTTATACATCTTTGTATTTGCACGAAATTTAGCATAGGGTACAGAATTAGGTCCAGCATGATGTGTGTTAAGTTTCGTGAAAATCGGTTCGGATTTAAATATAGCTCCCATATATAGTTTTGTCCGATTTTATGTAAATGTTGCATGAATTTGCATGAAATTTTGCATAGTGTACTGAATTGAGTCTAGAATGACGTGTGCCGGGTTTTGAAAAATTGGGTCAGGTTTATATATAGCCTCCATATATATTTTCGTCCGATTTAAGGTAAATCGGGCTCCAAAGTCTGTATACATCTTTGAATTTGCACGAAATTTAGCACAGGGTACAGAACTAGGTCCCGGATTTAGATATAGCTCCCATGTATAGATTTGTCCGATTTTATGTCCATGGTGCACCAATGTCCCTATATTTTTTTCGATTTGCACGAAATTTTGCATAGTGTATTGAATTGAGTCCGGAACGATGTGTGTCAAATTTCGTGAAAATCGGTTCAGATTTTCATATAGCTCCCATATATATTTTCGTCCGATTTAAGGTAAATGGTGTACCAAAGTCTCTTTATATCCTTCGACTTCCACGAAATTTTGCATAGTATACTGAATTGAGTCTGGAACGAAGTGTGTTAAATTTCGTGAAAATCGGCTCAGATTTAGATATAGCTCCCATACATATTTTCATCCGATTTAAGGTAAATGGTGCACCAAAGCCCCTATATATCCTTCGATTTTCACGAAACATACTGACATAAGTGATTTAAATATAGCCATATACATTTTACGTGCACCAAAGTCCCTTTATATCCTTCGTTTTGTACGAAATTTGGATTTAAAATTATCAAAATGTGACATACAATTTTATGAAATTATTTACATAGTATTGTCCCATTGTAAGAAGCCACTCTATATTTGACCAAAATTTAGTATAGATTCAGAATGACATGTTTAATTTCATGTCAAAAATGTGACGTCTGTTAGGATTCCATCTGTTGAATACACCCAAAGTAGTGAAGGGTATCACATAGTCGGCTCCGTTCGACTTTACCACTTTCCTTACTGGTTTAAAGAATATTATTGTATAGTTTGGGTCGTTCGGTTTTATTTTTGCCTCTGATGAGAAAATAGCTATTCATTATCATTCTGTCTCAGGATTCAGAAATTCAACCCATAACGTGTTAAAATGATATGTACAATTATTTCTAGTTTTCATTAAAATAAGGCTGCAGTTTCCCATTCCTCATCTAACGTGGGAAAATCCGTTGCCCGTCTGCCCCAACTCTTGGCATTTTAGAACCATTGAAAACAAACAAATGACCACGGCAACCGATCAAAACATTAAAAGTGTCATGATGATCCTTAGACTACATATACTAATAGAAATTATTTTGTCCAGTTTTCAAAAACCAGTTTATACCCTTAATATGATATCCTTTTTTAGGACATTGTCCACTTTTAAGTAAATTTCAAAACGTGACATTTTCACAGAAAATTTTATCCTTTTTTTGTCTTAAAGAAATGCGACTTGAAAATCAGGTTTCAAAAAAAATATGTTTTTTGTAAAATCATTGCATTTTTATGATAATAAATCCTGTTTGGAAGTTCCTTTTCTTTTTATCTTCCATTAAAAAAAGACAAAATTTACAAAATATTTTCACACAGATGGTCAGTTTTAAAGGATTTTTTTTTGCTAAAAAAGGGGGTTAGTTTTTCCCATCGAACATTTCTTCCCTATCTTTTTTTTGTAAAGAAGACCATAAAAAGGGTTTCCAAAATAATTGAATTGTGAATTTATTAAAGAGGCAACAGATTTCAACCCTTTTCGAAGAAACAAGCCCTTTTGCACTTTCTTTGGCAGGCTAACGCGGTCAATGCCTTGGTCAATGACATGGTTTTGATTAAAACTTGACCGTTTGGGTGATAAGAAACTGGTTTCTAAGATTAGAAAATAAAATGTGTGTTTTTCTTTGGTTGAAGTGATCGTAGTATCCTTAAGGAAACATTCCTAAAGGATAAGGGTAATTTCTTTCACACAGACACACATATTTTACGCAATCGAAACATTTAAATTTTAAAAATTGTTAGACAAAAAATATTTGTCTTAGACTTAGGGATTTTGTCACGATCTAATGTCAAATTTACCTACCCAGCATCTTCATCTCCCTTTTGACCTTCGTTCGGCGATGGGTGGTTAATTGTTTATTAGATAATCATCACATCATGTCAAAGGTCAACTTTAATTTTGGCAATGCATTTATCTTAAGACGAATGAGGATGCCTGAAGAATGGGGGTTAATTTGGGATGCTGTCAACAATAGTTTTGGGTGGTGAAAGTTGAGGATCTTCGTCAAAACATCTTTGAACATGCTCAAACATTGATAAACATCTCATAGGTCAGAGTTCAAGTTTATTCATTCATTATTCTATGATGTAATTGTCTTAAAATGTTGCCAGTGATTTCAGGGGGGGTTAATTTTGGATGCTGTAATTGTAAATAAGTTGAGTGTTAAGAGATCATTGATCGACCTCATGATCTGCAAAGCGATGAGGTATTTAATCTTTTTTGGCTACTGGAAAAAAATATTCTTTAAAAAATCGACGCCTTGATGGCAACTTAAAAAAATATTCTTTAAAAAATCCACGCCTTGATGGCAACTTAAAAAAATATTCTTTAAAAAATCCACGCGTTGATGGCAACTTAAAACCAGTAAGGAAAGTAGTAAAGTCGGACGGGGCCGACTATATGATACCCTTCACCACTTTGAGCATATTCAACAGATGAAATAGAAGCTATATCTAAATCTGAACCGATTTCAACGATTTCAGGAAACTTAACACACATCATTCCAGACCTCATCCATAACGCAGTGCCAAATTTCGTGCAAATCGAAAGATATATAGGGACTTTGGTAGACCATTTACATTAAATCGGACGAAAATATATATAGGAGCTATATCTAAATCTGAACCGATTTTCAGGAAACTTAACACACACCATTCTATAACTAATTCATTACGCTGTGCCAACTTTGGTGCAAATCGAAAGATATATAGGGACATTGGTGCACCATTCAGATTAAATCGGATGAAAATATATATGGGAGCTATATCTAAATCTGGACCGATTTTCAGGAAACTTAACACACACCATTATATTCCTAATTGATTACGATGTGCCAACTTTCGTGCAAATCGAAAGATATATAGGGACTTTGGTGCACCATTTAAATTAAATCGGACGAAAATATATATGGGAGCTATATCTAAATCTGAACCGATTTTCAGGAAACTTAACACACATCATTCTATACCTAATTCAGTACGCTATGCCAAATTTCGTGGAAATCGAAAGATATATAGGTACTTTGGTGCCACGTTTACCTTAAATCGGACGAAAATATATATGGGAGCTATATCTAAATCTGAACCGATTTTCACGAAACTCAGCACACACCATTATGGACCTAATTCAGTACACTATGCCAAATTTCGTGCAAATCGAATGATATATAGGTACTTTGGTGCCTATATCGGGTGAAAATATATATGGGAGCTATATCTAAATCTGAACCGATTTTTCCCAATTTCAATAGGGTTCGTCCTTGGGCCAAATAAGTGACCTATGCCAAATTTCATCCAAATCGGATCAAAAATGCGACCTGTACTTTGTTCACAAAAATACATGGACGGACAGACGGACGGACGGACGGACGGACGGACAGACGGACATGCGTAAATCGACTCAGAAAGTGATTCTATGCATATTCTCAAAAGGAACCATGTGCCTATCTCGTTTCCTTTTGCCTGTTACAAACATATGCACAAAGACATAATACCCTGTACCACAGTGTGGTGAAGGGTATAAAAATATTCTTTAAAAAATCCACGCCTTGATGGCAACTTAAAAAAATATTCTTTAAAAAATCCACGCCTTGATGGGAACTTAAAAAAATATTCTTTAAAAAATCCACGCCATAATGGCTACTGGAAAAAATATTCTTTAAAAAATCCACGCCTTAATGGCCACTGGAAAAAATATTCTTTAAAAAATCCACGCCTTAATGGCCACTGGAAAAAATATTCTTTAAAAAATCCACGCCTTAATGGCTACTGGAAAAAATATTCTTTAAAAAATCCACGCCTTAATGGCCACTGGAAAAAATATTCTTTAAAAAATCCACGCCATAATGGCTACTGGAAAAAATATTCTTTAAAAAATCCACGCCTTAATGGCCACTGGAAAAAATATTCTTTAAAAAATCCACGCCTTAATGGCCACTGGAAAAAATATTCTTTAAAAAATCCACGCCTTAATGGCTACTGGAAAAAATATTTTTTTAAAAAATCCACGCCTTAATGGCTACTGGAAAAAATATTCTTTAAAAAATCCACGCCTTGATGGCAACTTAAAAAATCCACGCCTTAATGGCTACTGGAAAAAATATTCTTAAAAAAATCCACGCCTTAATGGCTACTGGAAAAAATATTCTTAAAAAAATCCACGCCTTAATGGCTACTGGAAAAAATATTCTTAAAAAAATCCACGCCTTAATGGCTACTGGAAAAAAATATTCTTTAAAAAAACCACGCCTCAATGGCTACTGGAAAAAATATTCTTTAAAAAATCCACGCCTTAATGGCTACTGGAAAAAATAATCTTAAAAAAATCCACGCCTTAATGGCTACTGGAAAAAAATATTCTTTAAAAAATCCACGCCTCAATGGCTACTGGAAAAAATATTCTTTAAAAAATCCACGCCTTAATGGCTACTGGAAAAAAATATTCTTTAAAAAATCCACGCCTTAATGGCTACTGGAAAAAATATTCTTTAAAAAATCCACGCCTTAATGGCTACTGGAAAAAAATATTCTTTAAAAAATCCACGCCTTAATGATAGGCCTAAAAAATATTCTTTAAAAAATCCACGCGTTGATGGCAACTTAAAAAAATATTCTTTAAAAAATCCACGCCTTAATGGCTACTGGAAAAAATATTCTTTAAAAAATCCACGCCTTAATGGCTACTGGAAAAAATATTCTTTAAAAAATCCACGCCTTAATTGCTACTGGAAAAAAATATTCTTTAAAAAATCCACGCCTTAATGAGCTAGTCCGTAAAATATATTTTGTATTGCTTATGAATGGCCCTTGAACAAAATATTCACTAGAGAAAAATACAAATAATTATTTCGTAATTATAAAAATAGTATTTTCGATTTTTTTTAAGATTTTGACGAGCATATGATGGCGTAACGGATGCCAAATGTCAACAAAACGCCAAAAATAGAAATTAAAAAAACGTTAATCCTCTCTTTATCGAATCAATATACTGATTAATGATCTATGTTGGAAATTGAACAATCGTGGAAAATGTGCTCAATCATTAGCTAATCACTTGGGCCACAAGACTTCTTTCATTCAAAATTATTCTTTGTGTCAATTTTTTCCCGGGAAGCCAAAAAAAATTATCTGCGGGCTACCAGTGGAACAAATGCCACTCCACACAAAAAAGAAGATGAAAAACAAAACAAACAATCAATGGAATATCTGTCATGACAAGGACACTTGGTAATGATGTGGCAGAAAAAAAAAAACTGAAACAAAACGTAAGTATATGGTCCTGACATTTCCGAAAAAAAAGTTAAAAAGAAAACAAACATTTGCCAATATTGTGTAAAATTATAAAAGGCAACTCCTCTTCCAATAGCCACTGAGAAGAAAACAAAAACAAATAAATATTCACGATACGAAGATTATTATAAAATTATGAAAATCTCATAAGGTGAAGGAAACTGATCAATCATCTTGACGATGGAAAATAAACAATTGAACAGATGCTTTGCGAGCTGAAGTGTGGCTGGCACCAGGACCATTGAACAGGAGCCAAAAATTCAAACATTTACAAGAATGTTGGAAACTCTCCTTTGTCTCCTTCATCTCTGTTTTCCAAGGGGAATAAACGTTGACGCCTTCCCTGTGTGTGTTTTTGATAGGAGCAGAAAACAACATACTGGAAAACCTACAGGACTCTCCCACTCCAAAACGAAATGTAGTGGGACATTATGCTGTAAAGAAAATTCATAAAAATTTTCTGCTTTCCTTGCAATGACTATTCAAATTTACGCCGCTGTTTCAAGAGAAATTCGTGTGACAATATATTATCCTGTGCCGAGCACACTTTGGCTGCCATGTTCTCTTTTATAGCCTCTCCTTGTGGTGGGATTTGTTTCTTTTTTTTTCATTATTTCGTTTTGAATATTGGTGGGTGTATCCTGACGTATCCTTATGGTATTGTGTGCAATGCGGTACGATGTGGTGCGGTGTGCTGGTGTTGTGCAAGACTTCGTTTCTGATTTATGAATAAAAACAATGTGTCAATTGTTTGATATTTTGTTTCGAGATTAACCTTCGGTTTTTGGTTTCTTGGTTGGGAACAATTCGAACGCCCATTGGGGAATTAATATATTCATAATATTTTTTTTTTTGAATGGAATGGGAAAAATATTTCCGATATTATGTTATTAATTATTAGGTGATTGCTTTCGGAAATATGATGGAAAAGTTAGGTTATGTTGACAAAAAATAATTTTGGATTTTTTAAATAATTTCAGATTTTTTTCTGGATCACCATAAGAGTATTTTTCAAGGACCGGAACTAGTCATGAACACTTTCTAAATAATTGTTTCCAAGCACCAGCTCAAGGCAATTGGCAATTTAAAATATTTATATTTAAGGACTAACACAAGGCGTAGATTTTTTAAAAAATGTTTTTTAGGACCAGATTTTATTTCAAAAATAATCAAAATATAAAAAAATAAAGAATATTTTTTCAAGTACCCAACAAGGCGTGGATTTTTTAAAGAATAATTTTTCAAAGAAGCCAACAATGCGTGGATTTTTTAAAGAAAAAAATTCAAGTAGCCAACAAGATGTAAATTTTTTAAAGAACATTTTTTCAAGTAGCCAACAAGGCGTGGATTTTTTAAAGAATAATTTTTTAAAGTAGCCAACAAGGCGTGGATTTTTTAAAGAAAAATTTTTTTAAATAGCCAACAAGGCTTGGATTTTTTAAAGAAAAATTTTTCAAGTAGCCAACAAGGCGTGGATTTTTTCAAGTAGCCAACAAGGCGTGGATTTATTAAAAAATATTTTTCAAGTAGCCAACAAGGCGTGGATTTATTAAAAAATATTTTTCAAGTAGCCAACAAGGCGTGGATTTTTTAAAGAAATATTTTTCAAGTAGCCACCCAATGCGTGGATTTTTTAAAGAATATTTTTTCAAGTAGCCAACAAGGCGTGGATTTTTTAAAGAATAATTTTTCAAGGAAGCCAACAAGGCGTGGATCTTTTAAAAAATATTTTTTTCAAATAGCCAACAAGGCTTGGATTTTTTAAAGAAAATTTTTTCAAGTAGCCAACAAGGCGTGGATTTTTTAAAGAAATATTTTTCAAGTAGCCAACAAGGCGTGGATTTTTTAAAGAATATTTTTTAAGTAGCCAAGGAAGGCGTGGATTTTTTAAAGAAAATTTTTTCAAGTAGCCAGCAAGGCGTGGATTTTTTGAAGTGCATTTTTTTAAGAATATTTTTTCAAGTAGCCAACAAGGCGTGGATTTTTTAAAGAATATTTTTTCAATTAACCAACAAGGCGTGGATTTTTTAAAGAAATATTTTTCAAGTAGCCACCAAATGCGTGGATTTTTTAAAGAATATTTTTTAAGTAGCCATTAAGGCGTGGATTTTTTAAAGAATATTTTTTCAAGTAGCCAACAAGGCGTGGATTTTTTAAAGAATATTTTTTCAAGTAGCCAACAAGGCGTGGATTTTTTAAAGAATATTTTTTAAGTAGCCAAGGAAGGCGTGGATTTTTTAAAGAAAATTTTTTCAAGTAGCCAGCAAGGCGTGGATTTTTTAAAGAAAATTTTTTCAAGTAGCCAGCCAATTGAATTTTAGGTAATACAATTTTGCAAATTAAGGATAAGTGCCGCATCACGTTGAACGTCATGAAGGCGATCCCCGATATTTTAACACCCAAATTGTTTACAATTACATTATCAAAAATTAACCCCCATGAAATCGCTGTCAACATCTTAAGAAAATTACATCATAAAATAAAGATAAACTTGAACTCTAACCTATGAGATGTTTATCAATGTTTGATCATATTCAAGGATGTGAGGACGAAGATCCTCAACTTTCACAACCCAAAAACTATTGTTGTTGACAGCATCCCAAATTAACCCCTATTCTTCATGCATTCTGAATTATCTTAAGAAAAATTTTTGGCAAACTAAGAAATGTTGACGTTTGACATGATGTGATGATAAACAATTATCCAATTTTTCTTGTAGCCAGCATCCCAAGGCGTGGATTTTTAAAGAATATTTTTTCTAAGGAACATCCCAAGGAGTGCATTTTAAGGAATGTTTTTTCTCAAAAAGCTTTCCAAGGCGTGGATTTTTAAAGAATATTTTTTCTAAGGAGCATCCTAAGGAGTGAATTTTTAAGGAATATTTTTCTTTTTCAAAAACTTTCCAAGGCGTAGATTTTTTAATGAATATTTTTTTAAGGAGCATCCTAAGGAGTGAATTTTTAAGGAATATTTTTCTCTTTCAAAAACTTTCCAAGGCGTAGATTTTTTAATGAATATTTTTTCCAAAGATCATCCCAAGGCATGGAGTTAATTAAATAATTTGTTTAATTAATTTTAATTTTCCGATTCAATTTGACAAATGGCGCCCAACGTACAAGTGTATTATTTTAATCTGTCTCTGTCAATGTTTTGCTTAATGTAATTTAATTTGCACTGTTTATGAAGTAGGGTAGTGTATTACGTCTGAAATATGTGCAATGGAAAAGTGGCGCCCAACGTGTATGACTGGAGTATGTAATATAAAATAAAAATATTGTACGATCCAAGAGAAAGCCATATAAAATTTATTATTTTCCTCGGGTGTGATCAACATTTTTGAAGCTTGAATTGTATATAAAAATGGCGCCCAACGGTTGCCGATATTTTAATTTATTGAAAACTTTTTAAAATTTATTCCCATTCATTCTCCTCAAAACTTATGTTTCACTTAATTTTTGTCCCTATAAATTATGAACATTGGCGACAGCCTCTCAAAAGTTATTAGTTATTTATAGTGAATATAGTTTCGATCTAGATGCGACATGCAGTAGCTCCCAATGTGTACAAATCGACATTTTAATATTATTATTTCCTATTTATAATGAATATAGTCTACGATCTAGTTGAGACATGTAAATGTAAGATGTGTTGTATGAAATTTGAAAAATGGCGCCCAACATGAACGACTTTAATTTCAAAGTTCTGGTCGCATTTATAATCCGAATTGAATGAAATTTAGTACAGCTCATTTATTTGGCCCAAGGACGAACCCCATTGACATTTGTGAAATTTGAGAAATGGCGCCCAACATGAACGACTTTAATTTCAAAGTTTTGATCGCATTTATAATCCGAATTGAATGAAAGTTAGTACAGCTCATTTATTTGGCCCATGGACGATCCCCATTGACATTTGTGAAAATCGGTTCAGATTTAGATATAGCTCGGATATATATTTTTTACCTATTTGATTTAAACGGTGCACCAATCTCGAATAATTTGTCAGATTGGGGCGAAATTTTACATAGCGTATTTGGGTTTTTATTTTAGAATCATATGTGTTAACTTTTGTTGAAATCGGATTTAGATATAGCTCCCATACATCTTATCGTCCGATTTAATGTAAACGGTTGAACAAATGTCCTAAATTTGAAAAATGGCGCCCAACATGTGCGATTTTAATTTCAAAGTATAGGTCGCAATTTGAATTTAATAAAATTTGGAACATCTCATTTATTTGGCCAAAGGACGAACCGATTTTATGTAATCGTCCGATTTTATGTAAATGGTTGAACAAATATCCTAAATTTCTTTCAAATGATACGAAATATATATATTCGTCCGAATTTGTATAAATCGTGCACCAAACTCCGATTGAGACGAAATTTTGCTTAGCTTGGTGAATTGACAATAGAATGATTTGTGTTCAGTTTTGTTGAAATCTTTTGAGATTTAGATATAGCTCCGATATATATTTGCGTCCGATTTTATGTAAATGGTGCACCAATGGATCTATATTTCTTCCGATATCAATGAAATAAACTGTTGTTTCATGGAAATCCATTTGATGCAAAATAGGGCAAGCGCGTTATCACAAAATATTAATCTTTGGCAAATGGCGCCCAACGTGTACTAATCAACATTTCGATTCGTTTACTCATTAAGTTTAAATCGACTAATTTAAATTGATTGCCTAAATTTTACTTTATATGATGTAACTAACAGTTTGCAGAACAATGCCTAAAATTTGTGTCATTATAATATGGCGCCCAACGTGCGATTGCAATTTTTTTGCGATTTTGTACATTTTTTTAACAGATATTAGGTTGGGAAAAAAGAAATCTATTAGACTGGTCGTCGAAAGTGTCGATAAAATCGGAGAAATGATCGAAGTTGATCGGCATGTTAGCTGTTGTAACATCGCCCAGGAGCTAAAAATCGACCATAAAACTGTTTTAAATCATTTACACAAAGCTGGATTCAAAAAGAAGCTCGATATTTGGGTGTTACACCAATTAACAGAAAAAAACAGGATAGATCGAATTCCATATGCGAAGCCTTGGCCAAACGGAATGAAATAGACCCATATCTTAAACGGATGGTGTTTGGAAATGAGAAATGAATCACATACGACAACCCAGTGCGTGTTCAAAGAGCGGTGAAGCACCTCAAACGGTGGCTAAACCAGGACTAACGGCCAGGAAGGTTCGGCTATGCATTTGGTGGGACTGGAAGGGGATTATTTGGTTTCAAAAAGAAGGTCGAAGTTTGGGTGTCACACCAATTAACAGAAACAAATAGCATGGATCGAATTTCCCTCTGCGAAGCCTTGGCCAAATCGAATGAGATAGACCCATTTCTTTAACGGATGGTGACTGAAAATGAGAAATGGATCACATACGATAAACCTGTGCGAAAACAATCGTGGCCAAAGAGCGGTGAAGCACCTCAAACGGTGGCCAAACCAGGACTAACGGCCAGAAAGGTTTTGCTATGCATTTGGTGGGACTGGAAAGGGAATTATTTATTATGAGTTACTTTCATATGGTCAAACGTTAAATTCTGATCTCTACTATCAACAACTGGACCGTTTGAAGATAGCAATTGATTAGAAACGGCCAGAATTGGCCAATAGGAGAGGTCTGGTGTTCCACGGGGACAACGCTAGGCCCCACATATCGACAGTGACTCGCCAGAAACTTCGGGAGCTTGGTTGGGAAATTTTAATGCATCCGCCACACAATCCGGACTTGTCACCAAGCGATTATTATTTTTTTTTCTTACATTCCAACATTTCTTTAATGATAAACCAGTGAGAGGAGCAGTATAGTCGGACGGGGCCGATCATATGATACCCTACACAACTTCCACGAAAATATAACCTTATGTGGTTCTACATTCTGAGCTTGGGCACTATTTCACGATATTTGTACCGCTATGATCGTCTAGAAGTAAACAAATATTACTAATATTCAGTACAGCCCTTCTAATTAGTTGTCCAGATTCTCCTCACCGTGGGTTGTGTTGTGATGTTCGATTTTTAATTGTGGCCAAGGGATCGACTCTAAAAAAACACAAAAATTACGTTTTCGGTCCACTTCATCCCTATATTATTATCTGATCATTGCCGAACATTAAAGGCGTTGTCCTTGACCATACCTGGATCCTCATGGAAAACTTCAAAGCTATATTTTCGCCCTCTAGTGTGGTAATGGTTTACTGAATAATATCTGAGTACGTAGGCACCTATAAATATTTAAGTGTAACTTTCACATCCGAGTACATACGACAATGCTATTGGTAACAATTTAAAGGTCAACCACTCCCCTTGGATATAGTTTAAACTTCTCGGGTCTATATCCTTCATGAGTAAATACATACGCATTTGAATACAATTTTTTTTCACGCAAAAGTCAGGGTTCATTTGACCCGCTAAATAATGACCGATCTTTATAAAAACAGGCGTGTTTATTCTTTGGCCCGATCCCCTTCTCCATGTAAAATTTCGCGATGTTCGGGCCATAATTGCGCCCTCTGGAGGGACTAGTATTTTGTCCATTTTATCCCCTAAATATTACCCCTCTTTTCCAAAAACAATAGGGGTCTTCATTGGCCAGAACCCATCCTACAGGCAAAATTTCGTGAAGATTGGTCCATAACTTTGGCCTGTATCGTGTTTACAAATTATAATGGACAGACTGACAGACAGACGGACGGACACACATGTCTAGATCGACTCAGCTAGTCGAGATATGACGATCGGTATACTTAAAGGTGGGTCTAGGACCAATATTTCGCGGCGTTATAAACTCTTGAGGCTGCACAATGCTATAATACCCTGACAACATAGTTGGTAGGATATAAAAATGGTATCTAGGGAGGATTGTACAAATCGACTACTAAAGTTTTTTTTTTTTTTTTTGCAAAAAGAGAGCAGGACTTCTATGAGAGAGAGGCATTATGAAGTTATCTTTAAAATGGCAACAAATCATACAACAAAACCGTGCATATTTGACCCAAATCGGACATTCCGAATCATGTTAAATAAAGTCCTATAGTTCATATAAAAATAATGGATTTCTTTTTCCATTAGTTCTATGTTCGGCTTTAAAATATTACCCTGTATTCTATATGAAGATTTTTCATTGCAGATATTCTTTCAAAAGAACTTCTCCTATCATAGAAATTCCCATAGACGTTCTTCTTTTTAAAGAGAGAAAGAAATCTTTATATAAAAATATGTATGGAGGACCTATAGAAAACCTTCTGTTTGTAAAGGAAATTGTGGATTCGAAATCTTCGCAACCAAATTAGCATCCCTTTATTTACATATCCCCATTTCAACAATCCCAAATAATTACGAACTCATTTAAGCCAATAATTTCCCTTCCGTTCCTTATCACATGCCCTCTATCATTAGCCAATTATATTATTATAAAAAAATACTTAGCTATTTTATCGCAAAGGCACCTATCTGCCGCTAACAACTTTATCTGGCCACAAAAATCACCACAACTCAACTGACCACAGCTTAGGTCGAAACCTCAAAGAAAAAATAGAAAAAAATTTGATCTTTGCCTAATAAGGAAGTGTGGCAAACGCATGTCTACCATGAGCCATGCCAGAGCATCCTTGTTTTTGTACTTCAAAACAAAAGGAGCTGATCTTTTTTCTAAGATTTTCTTTTCCTAAGCAAATGATCTTTGACGTAACCTTTTTTGTTTTTGTTTTTGGCTAAGACACCCCTAAATTGCGTTTTACGAGTCTGGCAGACGTTCAGCCATCATCTAAGCGAAGATTCGTATCTGTTGAAATTATAATTTGGAAATCATTCATGTGTTTTTTTTTTGGTAAAAAAGGAGGATGCTGTTGCTGCTGCTGGTGTTCGTCAAACAAATGTTTTCCATCCATTTGGTCATAAAAATGACCCCTGACGTTTGCAGAACAATAGAGTGGCGAGACTAGGTGGCTATTGTTTTTTTTTTTTTTTTTTTTTTTTTTTTTTTGAGAAGAGGGAGAAAGAGAATTTCTATTATCCTTATGCTCTTTGGTTTTGATCTTATCTCAGCTTGTGGATTGTCTAGGAAATTAGAAAAAAAAGAACAACAATTTTTTGGAAGCCAAAGGACATTGGGTAATTTGTTGCTTAAAGGACTAAAAAAATAACAAAAAGCATATTTTTCAAAAAAAAAAAAAAAAAAAAAAAAAAACATTGGCTAAAGGTGTAATCAGTTTTGTTGTTGTTATTTTTTTGTTGTTAGGATCTCCTTAGAATTTTCCATTTTTGAATTGTTGTTATTTTTTTTTTTGTAAATGAATATTAATGGCTTATATTTTAGCACTTTATTTTTTTGGCCATTACTTGGTTGAGTTTTCTTTTGTCTCTTAAATTGAATTATTTTTTTCTCCTTTCTGTTTCTTTTTGTTGTTTATGAAAATCATAATTTTGCACCTTTTCAACTACTCCGATTCTTTGGAAAATTGCATTTCATTTTTTGTATTCTAATTTGTGAAAAAAAAAAATATTTTTTTTACATTGTTCTCTTTCCTCTCAGTGGGCCACCGACCACCCCCGATGTCCGACAATTTTATGCTATGTGTGTGTGTGCTATTTTTTTAGCATGACATGAGATCTAATTGACAACAATTGGAAACGGAAATAAGTTAATTGAGTTCCGTTTTTTTTTTGCACAACAAATATCTGTCAATATAATTCGCATGAAATGACACACACGCACACACCACTGTTAATAAGCAAAGGACTTTCGGGTTACCTGTATGATTTTGTTTTTTCGAAAGGAGTAAGGAGGAAATTATGACAGGAAAGTACAACTATGAAGAAGAAATTAAAGCATGTTCTTAGGAGGATACACGTACCCTAAAATTTCCGATGGAAAAATCCACATAGATGTTCAAAAAAAAAAAAAATGATTTAAGGGAACCCCACCCATTCTCGATTTTAATTTTTCAAGATTTTCAATGGGTTGGTAAATCAAAAACAATCCTTGTTAAGGTTTGTAACTTTGCACATATATATCTGAAGATTTAAAAGACAAGAAAAATTATTTACAAAAAAATTTTGTAATTGTTTTGTTGTTGTTTTTTGTAATTAAAGAGAAGTCCTTATTTTTGATGGCGGGCATGATAACTCCTCACTGGAACATCGGAATCCGAAAATTCCAACGGTGTTAGAAAGAGTACATGTCTGGCTCTCGTATGAACTAGGATTATTGACTTCGCTCTAAAATTAACAAAATGGCGGCCCTCTGAAAAAATATTTTTAGAAAATCGCCGATTTTTTACCAAAAACCAAGTTAAAAAATAAGGAAGATCTTCACCGATTGGCTTTATCTTAGTTCATACGATAGCTATACACTCACAGAGAAACGTGTAAAAATTTGGAATCGATTGGGTTATTAGTTTTTGAGTTATCGTGACCGCCATTCGCAAAAGAAAAAAACCGCGTTTAAAGTTTGAGAAGCCCTTTAGCCGTCACTTGATGCTGACACAATAAATCGGCTATATCTTCAAGAGTTCTTAAGATTTTCACATGAAATTTTGTAGAGACATTCTGGAATTAGTGTATATTCGAATTAATTCAAAAAATTTTTTGATATATCGAAGGATATATAGGGACTTTGGTGCACCATTTACCTAAAATTGGACGAAAATATATATGGGAGCTATATCTAAATCTGAACCGATTTTCATGAAACTTAACACACATCATTCTAGACTTAATTTAGTATGCTATGCCAAATTTCGTGCAAATCGAAGTATATATAGGGACTTTGGTGCCCTATTTACAGAAAATCGGACGAAACTATATATGGGAGCTATACCTAAATCTGAACCGATTTTCTGGAAACATAACACAGATCATTCCAAACTTAATTCAGCACGCTACGCCAAATTTCGTGCAAATCGAAGGATATATAGGGACTTTGGTGCCCTATTTAGCTAAAATCGGGCAAAAATATATATGGTAGCTATATTTAAATCTTAACCGAATTTCATGAAATTTAACACACATCATACTATACTCGATTCATTACGCTGTGTCAAATTTCGTGCAAAACGAAGGATATATAGGGACTTTGGTGAACCATTTACATAAAATCGGACGAAAATATGTATATGGGAGCAGTATCTAAATCTGAGCCGATTTTCACGAAATTTAACACACATCATTCTAGACTTAATTTAGTACGCTATGCCATATTTCGTGCAAATAGAAAGATATATAGGACTTTGGTGCACCATTTACCTAAAATCGGACGAACATATATATGGGAGCTATATCTAAATCTGAACCGATTTCTACGAAATTTAGCACACATCGTTCTGGACTCAATTCAGTATGCTATGCCAAATTTCGTGCAAATCGAAGGATATATAGGGACTTTGGTGCATCATTTACCTTAAATCGGACGAAAAAATAAATGGGAGCTATATCTAAATCTGAACCGATTTTTACGAAATTTAACATACATCGTTCTGGACTTAATTCAGTACGCTTTGCCAAATTTCGTGAAAATCGAAGGATATAGAGGGGCTTTGGTGCACCATTTACCTGAAATCGGACGAATACATATATGGGAGCTAAATCTAAATCTGAACCGATTTTTCCCAATTTCAGTAAGGTTCATCCTTGGGCCAAATAAATGAGCTGTGACAAATTTCATCCAAATCGGATCATAAATGCAACCTGTACTTTGTTTACAATTTTACATCTACAGACGGATGGACGGACGGACATGCATAAATCGACTCAGAAAGTGATTCTATGCATATTCTCAAAAGGAACCATGTGCCTATCTCGTTTCCCTTTGCCTGTTTCAAACATATGCACAAAGACATAACACCCTGTAACACAGTGTGGTGAAGGTATAAAAATCCACGTCTTATATAAAAAATTTAAAAAAAAAATAAATAATTTAATTAAAAAAAATAATTGTTCAAAAAATGATGTAAAAAATCCACGCCTTATAATTTTACTTTTTTGTCCCATTACTCTATTGAATCACAAAGTCATCATTCCCATCCCTGGCCACCATACAAGTGAGTAATTTTAAAAAACAACAACAAAACAAACATAATGCTTACCTTGAAGAAAAGCTCCATTCCTTTACTCTCCTAAGTTCACGAGAGCAGTAGTGATCAAATGATAACGGCGACGACTGCGACGACAACGATTGTTCGGTCGACCGAAGATGACACGAAAAATGTAAACAAACGAAATTACAAAGAACACAAGCAGGCAAGATGCAAAAAAAAAATACGCACAAAACTAAAAACGCAATAAAATTAACAGTTTTATTGACACTATCGGATTCACTGAATTGTTTTAAACTATTTATTAACAATTTACAGATGATGGATCATGAAATGATTACCGAAAATAAAGAAACACGACTCGCGAAACTCCCGACAATTTACTAGCATCCGGCTTTGATGAAAGAACGAAACAACTGAAGAGAACATAATTGTAGAGTTGCCATAATCAATGTAATTAGACAAAAACGGGATGTTGGATTTAGGTTAGGAATTAAAGTAAGTAACTAATATCGAATTTAAGTAAAAATGTTGACGCTTTAAGGGGGAGGTACCAGAAAGAGTGTGGTCCTATCTTTGGACATGATCTCGATTTGATAAAAGTATTTCGATTTGCAATGCTTGGAACAAATCGGACATTTCATTCGTTCGATGATGAATTAACAAATATTCAAAATATTGGCACTTTGTGGGGGAGGTTCTAGAAGGAGTGGACGGAGGGGTCCCCTCTTCTGACTTATTCTAAGTTTGGTAAAAATATTACGATGTGTAATGTTTTGAGTCAAATCGGACAATCCATTCGCTTAATAGGATTTATAAAAAAATACCAAAAAGAAGTGAACCGATGGGTTGTACAGTTTGAGTTAAATCGGTTATTCCCTTCGAGAGGAGTCGTGCGCACCAGCTAGTCAGACAAACAAAAGAACGGATTCGGTCCAAAGAAACATGGGCTCTAAAATCAATATTTCGTTTTGGCACTTTTTTGCGGTAGCAGAGTTTATATACCCTAATTAGCCTCAAGACTGAGGGTAAAAAATGATTAGGGTCTGTAATTCTCGTGTTCTCAAAAATCAGTCGTGTGGAAAAATTTATTGACCAAGTGACATTGTTCGTGACATGAGGAAAACTCAAAATTAAGTGTCCAATTGAAATTGTATTGTTCAATAATTAAACATAGGTAACTGGCGCCCAACGTGTAGAACTCGATATTTTAATTTAGCTATTTCCTATTTATGGTGAATATAGTCCCATTTCTTAAACCGATGGCGACTGGAGATGAGAAATGGATCACATACCATAACACTGTGCGAAAACAATCGTCAAAGTCCCGTGAAGCACCTCAAACGGTGGCCAAGCAGTACTAACAGCGAGGAAGGTTCTGCTATGCATTTGGTGTGACTGGAAGGGGATTATTTATTATGAGTTGCCTAGACACTAGATCCTGATCTCTACCGGACGTTTGAATATAGCAATTGACCAGAATTGGCCAACATGGGATGTGTCGTGTTACACCAGAACAACGTTAGGCCACACACATCTACAGTGACTCGCTAAAAATTTCGGAAGCTTGGTTGGGAAGTTTTAATGCATCCGTCATACAGTCTGGACTTGGCACCAAGCGATCATCATCTTTTTTTGCATTGCAAAATTTCATTAACGTAAAAAAATGGTATCTAGGGAGGATTGTGGAAATAGGGAGCAGGGCTTCTATGCGATGGACATTATAAAGTTACCTTTAAAATGGCAACCAATCGTACAACAAAACGGTCCATATTTCTCTCAAATCGGACATTCCGAAGCATGTTAAATAAAGTCCTTGTAGTTCATATAAAAATAATGGATTTCTTTTTCCCCAACCTAATATTACATAATTGTGCCACCAGTTGGGCGCTACTATAAATCAATCACCTAAACTGGAAATTTGAACCCTTTTTAAATGTCGTTTCACAAAAAAGTGATTTGTCTGACAATTTGTTGGACCTGTTGGGCGCCATTTTTAAATATGTCAATGAGTCCGGTAAAATATTGGATTATTCTGAAAACTTTTTCTATAAATTTCCCATGAAGACGTTTCGGTTCTGAATTAATTACAAGATTTTGCCACCAATTGGGCGCCACTGGACATTATTTGCCCAAACCGACGAGTCATCGTTCAGGTGATATAAAAAAACCGCTCAAACTGATGAGAGCTATATAAATTTCAATATTCATTCTAATATGTATTAAATAACTTACCTCCAAGACCTGCAATCATACTTACATTTATTGAAATTCCATCCAAAAAAAAAAACTACACCCAAAGAAAAAAGTCAACACTGCTGTTTTTTTTTTGTTTTGTCAAAATTTTTAAAAATTTTCATATATATTTTTTTCACCTTCAAATGATATACAGTTTTGTGTGTTGTATTATAATTTTCATTCGTTTTTTATTATTAGTATTTTTATTATCGTTAAAGACATTGTTTCATCTTTTATGTTAAAAAACATCTAAAATTTAAACTTAACCTCAAATATTTAATAATTTTTTTTCTTAGTTTTCTTTTTACGATCATAGTTTTCGGAAAAGTGTCAAACAAATAAAGAAATTCTATCTAAACATGGGGAGTAGTAAATTAAAGAAAATATATAAATATTACTAAATTTAGATGTATATACACATACATACAAACATACATGTACATTTTTGTGTACATGTAATTATGTGACATTTTTTTGGCTTTTTTTCCATTAATTTTTAATTTTATTTTTTTCTCACAAATCTACCAAAAAATTCGTTATTTTTTGTTGTTTGAAATCGAAAAAATTTCATTTTGGAGTTCCATGATTTGTAATATTCTTTGTTTCTTTTTGGTTTGGGGGTTTTGAGTTTCTGTTTTTGGATTATTTTTGTTTTATTCGTTCTTTGGCTATAATAAATGTCTTTTTGCGGAATATTTCGTTTGTTTTTTGAGTTTCAAAATCTTCGGGGTTTTTTTGTACTTTTTCTTGAGAGTAAATAAATCAATAAATATTGTCGTTTCGTTTTATTCTTTTTTTTATTTCGTCGTCGTGTATGTGTGTGTGTTTGGATTGTAATTTATTTTGGCTAAATTATTGCTAAATTAAGAAAATATTTTGTGGTTTTAAAAATGTTATATTTTCTTCTGTTTGTCTAAATTGGAAATTAATATTGAATTATTATTTAAATGATAACAAGTAGGCAATGGATCAGGTTGGGCGCCATTTGTTGAGAATCACTTTTACTGTCATATTATTCCTAATTTTATCTTAGTTTAAATAAAAAAATGCTTCATATCGCATATTGGTCGCCACTCTATCGGTGGAAAGAAAATGTGGCGCCCAATATTTACATACATATTTACATTTAAAACATTGATTTGAAAATGTCTACGTTGGGCGCCACAAATAATATTTGCAAAAAATGTAACAATTATCACTACTCAATTCACAATTAATACATCACCTCCATTGTACCCTATTTGCAAGCTATCGAAAGTACTTCGAAGAAGGAAATATTTTGTGTCTGATTATATACCAAGTTGGGCGCCATATGCGAAGAAGTTAAGGTAAATTATTGAAATACTAAAGTTTTATTAAACGATGTTCCTCCTTTGGCTTTTGTGTTGCAAACATGTGTCGACAGTTGGGCGCCATTTGTAATGATTTCCAAACAATTTAGTCACGTTGTAAATCGATACCAAAGCTACAACGTAGTTCAGCACCATTTCCATGCAAAATGATCAGGAAACGTTCCCTGACTCTACTGTTGTCTGAATTTTCTACAAAATTCAGTCTGGTGTCACTTTCTGCAAAGTTAGTGAAGCGCTATTTAATATTTTGCCACAAGAACGGATTTGTGTATGATTATCTATCAAGTTGGGCGCCAAATTAGTTGCACTAAAATAGCCACTTTGTGAAGCGAATAAAATCCAAATTATACAATAATGTAGCTGAATATTTTACAATTTTTTTTAAATGGCGCCCAATTTATCTTTATCCCAACGATTGCAGCCCCAGCATCCTGTGCCGTGCAACATGTACGCGACTGAATCCGATGGCCAATGAACGACTGAATCCGATGGTCAATGAATCCGATGGACCATATTAATGTGGTTTGGCAAATCCATCATTGGCCAGATTTTCACTCATCGTCAGATCCTGGAAAAGACCCATGAAAAACACATCGACACATTCCACCTATTCGTCGAGTAAAAAGCCGCATTCGACAGCCCTATCCGTTCAGAGGTGATTAAAGCCATGTCTGCGTTCGGCATTCCTACAAAATTAATACGACTATGCACGATAACATTAACTGGCACAAGGGAAGCAGTTAAATTCGGGAAGAACCCTTTAATACAGTTGACAGTTTGTGGTGTGATATTTTTAACATCCGGCTGGAAAAGGTCATACGAGAGGAATAAGTGAACAGAAATGACACTCTATACACCAAACAACTCATGTTACTCGCCTAAGCCGGTGGCATCGATATAATGGGTCGAACATTGAGAGCGGTAATAACCACCTTTGAACAAATTGAGAAGGAGTCTGCCAAAGTGGGTCTGGCAGTAAATGGCGAGAAGACCAAGCTGATGGTATCAACGCACAAAACGTTCAGTAGACTCGGACCAACTGTGGAACTTTAGAACTACAGCTTCGAGGTAGTCAAAGATTTCTATACATTGGTATCGGCATAAACATAACTAATAGCCACCTTTGAACAAATTGAGTAGGAGTCTGCCAAAATGGATCTGGCAGTAAATGGCAAGAATACCAAGCTGATGGTATCAACGTACAAGACGTTCAGTAGACTCGGGCCACATGTGGAACTTGAGAACTACCGCTTCGAGGTAGTTAAAGATTTCTATACATTGGTATCGGCATAAATAAAATTAATAAAATCAGCTTTTACATTCGGAGGAGAATAGTGTTGATCCACAGATGCTACTATGGTCTAAATAAGCAACTCAAAAGCAATGCCACCTCACGCCAGACCAAACTCGCTCTCTACAAGACGCTGATACTACCCTTGCTGTTGTATGGATCATAAGCATGGGTACTAGCGCAAGCAGATAAAACAGCTCTTGGAGTGTTTAAGAGAAAAATTCTCCGAAAGATCTATGGGCCGATCTGCGTCAACGGTGATTATCGCCGTCGAATGAACCATGAGTTGTACCATCTATTCTCGGACATCCACATAGTCAGATGTATTGAGCTGCAGCGCCTACGTTGGCTAGGTCATGTTGTGAAAATAGATGAGGATGCGCCCCAGCTCAAAAGGCATATAAAAGCGAACCAACTGATGGATCACATAGAAGGGGAAGGTCAGGAATGTCAAGATTAAGTGGAAGACAACATCTCGAAACATGGTATTTAAAATTGGATGATGTGCGCACAAGACCGACGCATCTGGAAATTTTTTTTATGCTCGACTTATGGAACAAAATAAGTAATGCATGGAAATATTTGTGGTATATTGACTGCCATGTTGGTCGCCATTTTGATATAAGTGAAAATGTTCAGCAAACATTCTAGTCTAACTCGTTTCGAAACATTTCCCTATTCTACTGTTCCCTTAAGTTATTACTGAACTATGCCAACAGTTGGGCGCCACTTTATATAATTTTGTAAATACACAAGCATCAATGAACTGTTGATTGTTAGTTATTTTTATTTGCCTAATTGGGCGCCATTTTTTCTTTTTCTGATAATTTATTGTGATACTAGAATTCCAATTGGGCGCCATTTTATATAAATTGATAAAACATACGAGATACTTTAAAATGTTTTAAGTTAAGTGGATCATATAATTATTTATGCCAGATTTACTAATATCCCGGGCGCCATTTTCTATTTTACAAATATTTTTTACCAATTTAATCGATGTCTACGATTCTTTTTTGCAAACTCACAATGAAGTTGTCGATATATTTATTATAACTGATTTTTTAATATTATGACCCAGTTGACAACAATTGGGCGCCACTTGACATGAGTTTAACAAAACGACAAATATACCTATGGACCTTCTCGTCTATATCATTAGAAAGCTTTATCTATTTCCGTTGTTGTTTGACTTCGTGATTTGCCAAACCCTGCCAATAATTGGGCGCCACACCACACCAAACCACAAATATACCTACTGAAAAGCTGTCAAATTTGGACGCCTTATAAAGGCACACCTTCCTTTTGCAGGAAGCTCAAGTTCGAAGATAATTTCAATAGGTCCATTTGGCCAGGCATAAACAAATTGTCCACGAATTTTCGACATTTCAATTCTATTCAAATTTTATTCAGCAACCAAGCACAATTGTCGCGACGAAAAACAACCTAACAACCAAGTGCAGACACTTTATATAAAACTCGGTAAAAGATCCCTTAAGTTCAGCCGGACCGAAACTTTTACAGCGCTGTGTGTTCAAAATTTCTTAAAAAGTTCGGTACCTTTATATGAAGACGTAATTTGTCTCATAGTAAGTTGTTTATGATATGAGCAAATGAATTTGCAAGGAGTGGCGAATTCCAGCCACTTTGGCGGAGAAATACCGCAAATAGGGCAATGTCCAAACATGAACCAATTGCAATAATTTTCTGTATAGGTATCTGAAACTTTAAATTACAACCTTGAAAATATGGAATATGGGGCGGAAACTTCATATGGGGGCTATGTCAAAATATGGACCTATATTGATGTTGGCATTGATGTATTCTAACCGCCAAAACTCGGAATGCCAAATTACTGCTACTTTGTCAGGAAATGAAGCACTAACCTCCGAGACACCGATAGGTTTTTGCAAAATTTCAAAGCCCTATCTTAAATATTGCGATCTCTAACAAAATATCCGTCAGAGTGACAATGCTAAATTGATATTTTTTCCGTTCAAGACATATATACTTTATAGGATTTCCGAAGATACTTTTGATGTGTTGCAAACGGAATGACACATTTGATATACACTCCACATAGTTTCGGAGGAAATAAAAATGTTCCTTATTCCTTAGATATATAAAATGTTCCAGTTGGGCGCCATTTCTAATAACTATGGGATTTATTTGAAAATCGATCTATACAACTTTTGCCCCAACATTTAAAATAAGTTGGCATATAAGAAAGACACTGGTCCATGATATGAAATCGATCACTTGGAATTGGTCCTCCAATTGGGCGCCAACTATTCAACTTGATTTTTTTTATTTGTAAAAGATTAAAAACATACATGTTTCTGAAGTTGAACGAACTGTGATTTCAGTTATTTGCATATGAAGACAGTCAAAGATCACTTCAAATTGTTCCCTAGTTGGGCGCCATTTATATTTATTAGTGTAAAATAATCAGTTATATTTTGAATACTTGAATATGAAACACTAAATTTTAATTCTGATCTAACTGTTGGACGCCATTTGTAAAGATGTGAATACTACTATGCTCCCAATCTGATCCATTGCATATTTATATCATTTCGTTTTTTATTTTTTGGTAGAAAATAAATATTTCATTAGAAAAAAATTAAATATAATTTTTATTTTCAATCGTATTATTAGTTTATCATTTTTCTCATTTCTCTTTTACTAACCTCTTTAAATTTGTTTCTCTTCGTTTTTCGTGTGTTTTTCCATTTTTTTGTATAATTTCTTTTAATACTTAGAATTAAGTTACATTTATTTATCACTATATGTATATAGATAGATTCGTTTCAAAATTTTAACGGAAATTAACATTTTTTATATTTATTATCGAAAAAGTTAAATAATAATTGGAAAAAAACATAAGATTTTTTTAGAGAGAGAACACTGAAGTGTAATATTTTGTTATTGCAAAATTGGAAAATCAAAAAATAATTTCTGCTATCAAACGGGACATTGATTTTTTTTTTGTGAAAATTTGAAATTTTATTTTTTGGTTTGGGAAACACTCTGAAAAATTATTTCTGTTGTTGCTTTGCTTATAAATGAATATTTGTTATCTTATGGCTATTGTTGTTGTTGTTGCTGTAGTTGCTGGTTTGATGAATATAAATAATTATTATGAGTGAATATATACTTAGGAAATAAATACTTATTTGCTGGTCTATGGTATACTATTGTTGTTGCTGTTGTAGTTGGGTTTTTATGGTTTGGTTTTTGCTTATGGATCTATGGTCTATTGTTTTTTTTTTAATCTGGTTTGTTGTAGTTGTAGCAGTAGTGGAATAATATATATGGCGATAATACAAAAAAGTCAAGCTGGACCTTATAGATGATGTTACGATTTTTTTTATAAAAAGTTTATTTTTTTAATTTTTAAAACTTTTAATCGATAAATACAGGAATATTGTGGTAGCCGACAATAAGCGGATTTTTTAAAAAAATATTTTTTAAGAAGCCAACAAGGCGTGGATTTTTTAAAATAGCCAATAAGGCACGACTTTTTTAGAAATATTTTTTCAATTAGACAACAAGGCGTGGCGTTTTTAAAAATATTTTTTCAATTAGACGACAAGCCGTGGATTTTGGAAAAAAATATTGTTTTTAATTAGCCGTGAATTTTTTAAAGAATATTTTTTCAAGTAGCCAAAAAGGCGTGGAATTTTTAAAGAATATTTTTCAAATAACCAAAAAGGGTATAAGAATCCTTCACCACACTGTGGTACAGGGTTTTATGTCTTTATGCATATATTTGTAACAGGCAAAAGGAAACGAGATAGACCCATGGTTCCTTTTGAGAATAAGCATAGAAACATTTTCTGAGTCGATTTATGCATGTCCGTCTGTTGGTGTTAAATTGTAAACAAAGTACAGGTCGCGTTTATAGTCCGATTTGGATAAAATTTGGTACAGCTCATTTGTTTGGCCCAAGGACGAAGCATATTGAAATTGGGAAACATCGGTTCATATTTAGATATAGCTCCCATATATATATTTTCGTCCAATTTAAGGTAAATAGTGCACCAAAGTATCTATATATCTTTCGATTTACACGAAATTTGGCATAGCGCACTAATTTTTGTCTAGAAAGATGTGTGTTAAGTTTCATGAAAATCGGTTCAGATTTGGATATAGCTCCCATATATAGTTTCGTCCGATTTCATGTAAATGGTGCACCAAAGTCCCTATATATCTTTCGATTTGCACGAAATTTGGCACATCGTATTGAATTAAGTTTGGAATGATGTGTGCTAAGTTTCGTGAAAATCGGTCCTGATTTAGATATAGCTCCCATATATAGTTTCGTCCGATTTAAGGTAAATGGTGCTCCAAAGTCCCTATATATCTTTCGACTTGCACGAAATTTGGCACAGAGTACTGAATTGAGTCTAGAATGATGTGTGCTAAGTTTCGTGAAAATCGGTTCAGATTTAGATATAGCTCCCATATATAGGTTTGTCCGATTTTATGTAAATGGTGCACCGAAGTCCTTATATATTTTTCGATTTGAACGAAATTTTGCATAGTGTACTGAATTGAGTCTAGAATGACGCGTGTCAAGTTTCGAGAAAATCGGTTAAGATTTATATATAGCACCCATATGTATTTTCGTCCGATTTAAGGTAAATGGGGCACCAAAGTTCCATATATCTTTCGATTTGCACGAAATGTTGCATAGTGTACGGAATTGAGGCTGGAATGACGTGAGCCAAGTTTCGAGAAAATCGGGTCAGATTTAGATATAGCTCCCATATACTGTTTCGTCCGATATAAGGTAAATTGGGCTCCAAAGTCCCTATATATCTTTCGATTTGCACGAAATTTGGCATAGGGTACTGAATTAGGTCCAGAATTATGCGTGATAAGTTTCCCATACCTAGGCCGATTGACAAAGCATACCAAATAGCATGTGTAAAGTTTGCTTTAAATCTATTTACAAAGTATGGAATAGGTTGCAGAATGGCATGTGTTGGAATTGATGTTAGTCGGTTTACTTATACACAAAGATCGCATATTTAAGTTCGTTTAATTTCATGTCAATGTTCCTTTGAAAGGGCGACGTCTGTTAAAATACATATGTAGAATATACCCAAAGTGGTGAAGGGTATTATATAGTCGGCCCAGTCCGACTTTACTACTTTCCTTACTGGTTTTTAAATTGCTTTTGTGTAATTTTTTACAAATATTTTTTTTTTAAATTGTCAACAAGGCTTGGATTTTTAAAATTTTTTTAAGTATCCGACAATGTATGGATTTTTTAAAGAATAATTTTTCCAGAAGCCAACAAGGCGACGATTTTTTAAAAAAAAAAATTTTTTCTAATAGCCAACAAGGAGTGAATTTATAAAAATTTCAATTATCCAAAAAGACTTGGATTTAAAAAAAAAATTACGTAGCCAACCAGGCGTGGATTTGTAAAAAATATTTCTTCTAGTACCACATGAAGGTTTTTAAAAAAAAATATTTTTCAAGTCCCTCTTAAATGTCAACATATATCCAAGGGGTTTTTCCTGTATATTTTTTGTTTTTTTTTAATAGCTTCCTTTTACAGGTCTGTCCAAGCTTGACTTTTTTTCAAATTATTGCTGAAGAAATATGGACTTATTATACGGATAACTATGGCTATTGGTAAAATGGTAATGTATGTAATGTGGTATGATGGTGAACATAAAAATTGGTATTGGTTTTTTTATTGCTATTGTTTTTGTTGTTGGTTGGTGATGATGAATATTTTTTTTTTGGTTTTTTTTTTACAAAAAAAATCTGAAAAGATTTATTTTTTTTTCTGCAGTTTGGTTTGGTTCTATGGTTTATGGTATGGCTATGGTAATGGCTTGTTGTTGTGGTAAATGGCATTGCAAATGAAATTGAAAAAATAATTATAAAAAAAAAATTAAATAAAAAATGAACACAAAAATATAATTATTGTTTTTTTAAAAAAATAATTTTTGGTTTTATTTTCCAGTTGTTTGTTTTTTTTTATAAAAATGTTTCTTAAAAATTACACACACAAAAGTTTAGTTTTTGGTATTTGATCTCTCTATAATAATTTATCCTGTTGTTTTGTCCCTTTTCTTGTTTACAAAAAAAAAATAATTTTGGCTTAAAATTAAACAAATAATGAAAATAATTATTATTTCTAATTATTGTATATATAATATATTTTTTAAAAAATATAACTAAAAACTAATGACTTGGTTGGTTTGGTTATGTATTTTTTTGTTTCAGGGTTTGGTTTGTTTTGATTTTCGTTGAGTTTCATATTTTTTTGTTTTAAAATATAAAATTTTTTTTAATAAAAAAAATTATTTTTTTTTTAAATTGAAATAAAAAGAATTTGTGTGTTTTTTTTTGTTTTATAAATTGTTTTGATTATTGTTATTTAAAAAAAATAAACTTATAAAATATTTATATAAACTTATTGAACTAAAGACTTTTTAAACCTTTCAAGGTTTTTGTTAAAATTAATTATAATTAAGAAAATAAAAAAAATAATAATAATTAAAATTTAACTAGAGTTATGGTTTGTTTGTTCGTTTGTTTTGCCTATCTGGAAAATAATATTAATAATACGTCATTGTTTCGATTAAAAAAGAGCTATACAATAAAAAAATTACACCAAAAATTAAGAAGGAACCATTTAAAACTTAAAATTAATAAAAAAAATATTTAAACTTAAAATCTAATTTTTTTTTTTGTTTCATATTTACAATTCATGACAACGATTCACTTAGGTGACCTGGTGACCGACGAGGGACCACCAGACCCCTCCTAAGCTACTAAGATTTTTTTTTTAATTATTTACAATTCAAAGCAACGAAAAAATAATAACAAAAATAAAAAAAAAAACAATTTACAAATTGTGAGTCAAGTCAAGACGGGATGAGCGGGAAAGGTATTAGGAGCTTGGATATTCTTACGAATGGGCATTGCGTGCCATGTGCACAAACAAACCCACGGGTCCATCACATTTCTCACCACACATGTTGCACTTGAAGACATCGTCACAGCTGTGATAGCCCATGTGAATGGTGTAGAGCACGGCATCCTTAAAGAAGATATCACAGTATTTGCATTCGTACATGGTGGTGTTGTTGTTGGCGGGACTGCCAGCTGCCGAGGAGGAGTTGCTGTTGGCATTCGACGAGGATGAGGAGGAGCTGTTGGAACTGTTGCCCGATGAGGAGGCCGTGGAACTTGCACTGGTATTGGCAGAGGTATTGTTGGCGGCATGGTGTCCAGCCGCTGTTTCCATAGACTCATCGGCTGCGGAACAGTGCTCACCATTTCCAACCTGGCTGGGATGTATGGGCGATGAAGTATTGGTTGGCATTTCCGTGGCATGATGTTGAGGTGAGGTGGGTGCCGATTGTATGTGCATTGTGCCGTTTTTCTCTTGATCCAATTTCAAGACACGACCCTTACGCCGGGCTGCCGAAGAGGAGGAGAACAAAGGCGTTTCACCATGTTCTTCGCTCAATTTCAAGTTCATGGCCATTTCGGGGGTTTGTTGTTCCTCTTTGGTGGGGGTACCCTGAGATAGATCCATGGCAGAATCCACCGATTTGCCATCGAATTCCTCCTGATCTTCATCATCTTCCTCTTCATCATCATCCTCGCCATCAATGAGTTCCGGATCAGTGGCTTCGTTTTGCTTATTTTGTTGTTGTTGCTGCAATTGTTCACGCATACGAGGTGATAGCTGGGCCAAGACGGCAGCCTGTTGTTGGGCAGCCAACATCTGGAGATTCAAGTTCCAGTAGGGGAAGAAGGCCATGTTGCGGTTTTGTTGCAACAACGAGGCCAGGGGAGGTAACAAGTTGTTAATTTGCTGCTGCTGCTGACTGCTTTGGCTTTGGCCACCAGGTGATTGCTGTTGTTGTTGCTGCTGCTGCAAATTCTGTTGCAATGACATATTCAAAGTCAAGGCTGGCAATTCCGAAGCCACGGAGCTGTTACTCTTGGCTGGCGAAGCTGGTTGTTGCGAGGCAAAACCCTGCAATGCGGCGGACAATTGTGAGGTGGGAGGTATCTTCAAATCGCTACAGGCCTTTTTCAAGGCAGCATTGGCTGCTGACTTATTTTTGGGACCTCGGCGGGTACCATAGACATCAATGACCACCGAGGGATTGGGAATGCCCTCTTCATCCAAAACCATACCGGGTTTGTGTTCATATTTCCTCAAATGCAGCTTGAAGGAATGGCAGTATTTGGTGGCATAATCACAATCGGCACAACGGTACTGATACACCGAAGAGTGCGATTTGCGATGTGAGTTCAACATGGACTTGTTGACACAACTGTAGGAACACTTATCGCACTGGAATGGCTTGAGATTCTTGTGCTTGCGAATGTGATATTCCAAGTGGTGTTTCAATTCCGTGACGAAGGGACATTTGGGACATTGCAGAATCTTTTCGGGTTTCATGTGGGTGCGGGCATGTTCCCAGAAAGCCATTTTGGTGATGGCCACCATGCCGCAGGACTTGCATTTGTGGTTCTTCATTTTGCCATGTGAGTTGTAGATGGGCATGCGGATCGATTCATCATCTTCGGATTCGGCAATGTATTTCAAGTCTTCACTGGAATTCGAGATCAAGTCTTGATCTTCGTGGTGCTGGTCCATGGGTTGTACCGCCGATGAGGTTTTGGGGGACTTGGGTGGTGTAATGTCCATGGGTGGTGTGTGACGTGGTGTCAGTGCAGAACTCTTGTCGTGATGAACATCATTTAGGCAGGAGGCAGGTGAGGGGGTTTGTTGCAAAAGACGTTGTTGTTGCTGCTGCTGCTGCTGAGCGGAATAGTAGTGATTCATGCCCGGCAATACGGCATTGGGTAGACCGGGTGGTGTCAATGGATTGAAACCCAAGGGCAGATGAGAGCTAACCTGATTTTGAGCGGCAGCCTGTTGGGCCTGTTGAAAGTGTTGTTGGTATAGCTGGTGTTGTTGTTGTTCAAAGAAATCGCCGGCGGCATTGTTGGGTGAGGGAGTGCCAGCTTCGGGATTGGTGAACTGTAAATGGTTGTTGGTGTTGTTGTGGCTGCTGTGTTGCTTCAAGTAGCTCTCCAAAGGTGAGTGCTGTGACTGGGAGGCGGCCATCATTGTGTGTTGTTGTTGTTGCTGTGGGTGGTAGGGACTAGTACCCGGTTCCTGTTTAATATTGGCGGCAAACATTTGATTGTACCATGTGTTGTGTTCCATGAAATTGTTGCTGCTGTTGTTGACGGCGGCTGTTTGTTGCATGTTGGAGCTGTCCCAATTTTGCATGGTGTGTGTGTGTGTGGTGGGTATGTGTGTGTGTTTTGGTTGTGATTTTGGGAAGTTGAAAATCCCTTGTTTTTGAATTTTTTCAATCTACAGTTTTTTGTGATTTGTTATCCAGCTTTCCAAAAAAGTATTAAAAGGAGATCTGAAAGAAATTGAGAAAAATATTTAAAAATTAGTTAAAATGTAAAAAAAAGATTTAAGGCTTTGACGAAAAAAATGATGAAAGAAAATTACAACAAAAATAAAAAAATATTTTTTGTGCGGCGGGTTTACAGCGCAAGCGCTGAATTTTACGCGATTCCCAGCAAACCCAAATGGAGGGGTGGGAGGCAAGGAGGATTTTTGTTTTTATGTCCTTACAAAAAAAATATGCTTTTGGTTGGGCACATGAGAAGGTTTTTTCTTATATTGAAACACTTTCAAAAAATAGTTTTGAATGTTCTTTTGTTTTTTTTTTTTTTAATTTTGTTGTAATTTTTTTTTTGTTCACTTTTTTTATTTATTGCACAGTAATCCAAATAATGTGGCTTTTGTTGAGATGATAGGTACCTTATTAAAAGAAATCCAATTGGTGGGCGAAAAAAATTAAAAATCCAATTTTAATTTCTTCGTTGTTGTTGTTGGGTTTTTATAATTTCCAAAAATTTAATTTTAAATTTAAAAAAATAAATCCAAAATTGTGATAAAACTTCTTGGAAGTTGTCGATGATTGGTAATCCGTATAAAATATATATTTTTTTGATGATTCTAAATTAAAACTCGATTTTTATAAAATCTTGTTTTCGAAACTCTTCTTCGTAAAATAAAAATAAGTTCGTAGAAAAGAAGAGTTGTAGGAGCGTGTTTATGTTTCACGTTTCGATGCTGAAATGCAACTGATGCTCTAAGCAAAAAACACACAGATATTTAAACGAAAACAGAGAAGGCAAAACATGCACAAAGAGGGAGAGTGAGCCAATGGGAGAGAGTGAGAGAAAAAGGATATAGGCCCGTCCGGCACACACACCCTCATTTACGCACAGCCTCCCCATATGCACACACACAGCACACAGCGAGAGAGATTAGATGAAGAAGTCAATGTGTGTGTACACGCACACACACAACCAGGTAGGCTCTGTGGGCACACGAGCGCAAAACCATCCAACCAACCAATCCAGCCGCCGCCGTCACCAAGCCAGGTAGGTCAGGTACGTAGAAGATGTGTGCATGTGTGTGTGTGTGTGCGACTAGTCTGGATCAAAATCCTTGTTGATTTTTGAGAATGGATTAAAAACATAAGCCACTAACTATATGCCCGGCTTGTGTAGTCCTAGCACGGCACACACTCCGCTAATCTCGGCGATTTAAAAACAGCGTTACAGCACCGTCCTCTAATCGCTTACTTAACACGCACGCACAAACAAACATTCGACCTTACTTAACTTTTGAGCCGGACTTAAAAACGCGAAAAATAAATCCATCGGGGATTTTATGAACGAGGAGGCATTAAGCCATGATCAAGACGATGACGACGAAGTCGTAGAAAAAAAAACGGATTTAACTTTTGTTAAAAAAGGGATCAATGCAAGGGCCAGAGAGATTTAGCGTGTAGAAATACTAAGCTGGAAAAATTATTATTGCGGAATATGTAAAAATACATTTGGCCAAGTGTTCGATCTCATAAAAAGTAAACCACCAACGAAAAAAAGAGAGAGCGCGAGGGAGGCAAATAAAAAAATCCCATAAAGAAATAAAAAAAGAGTTGTCAAGGGACAGACAGTGGATGTGGTTTTCCGCAAAAGGAAATAAACAAATATGTAAACACTTGATGGTATAGAAAAGGAGATGGTGTTAAAAAAAAACATTTTTTCTAAGGATTAATAGAAAAAAAGTAAATATAAAAAAAAAATCAAAGGATCAACAGAAGCGTGCATTTTAAGAAAATATTTTTCTAAGGACACTTACTAGTTTTTGTAAAGATATTTCAGAGAATATTCTGAGGACTATCAATACCGTAGATTTAATGAAAAAAAAAATAAATAAAGAAAATCAAGGAGGATAACCTTTATTTTTTTTTTTTTTTGTTAAATCCAAGCTTTATTGTTTTATTAACAAATATATTTTTAAGGACTATTACATGTGAAGTTAAAAAAAAAAAAACAATATACATATATCTGTTAATAAGGACTATTGGGAAATATATTATAAAAAAATAAATCTAATTATTATACTTTCAAATGATTTTTCTATGTCGGTCATGAATCCCTAAATATTTTCATAAGCGCAAATATTTAGGTATTCATGACCGGCAATATTGATTTCTTTCTTTCTAACATCAGAATCTTAGAATAAAAAAAAAACATATTTTAGAAGGACTCTCATTAGCAGGGATAATAACAAAAAAAAATTTTAAGGACTATCATTAAAAATATTTTTACTAAGGACTTTCATAGGCGTGGATTTAACAAATATTATGTATTTTGAGAAGGACTACTAAGAACGCAAATATTTAAAATAAAAATATTTTCTCTAAGGACTTTCAGAACAGAATACGAACAGCCCAAATATTTAAAAGTATTTTATACCAGGACATTCATAAGCATGGATTTAAGAAAAAATAGTCCTAATTAGGAGCACACATTTCTAAAAAAATATGTTTCTAAGGACATCAAGCACAACATAAAAAAAAAAATTCCAAGGATTTTCAGAAGCGTGGATTAAAAAAAAATATATATTTTGATAAGGAGGCATTACAAGCATACATTATTACATTTTTTTCTATGGCCTATTATTCTATTTTCTCTAAGGACTTTCAGAAGTGCGAATTAAAAGAATCTTTAAAACTTTAAAAAAATCTACCAAGACTACACATTATTAAAAAAATATTGAAAAAATAATATTTCCCAGGTCTTTTAGAAGCATGGATGTAAAAAAATATCGTTTGATAAGGCCTATTTTCCTAAGGACTATAAACAACGCAAATATTTAGAAATATTTTTCCAGGACTTTTAGAAGCTTGGTTAAAAAAAATATTTTGATAAGGACTATCAAGATTACACATTATTATTTTTTTTTCTAAGGACTGTCAAAAGCGCAAATTTTGAAAAAAATTTTTTCTAAGGACTTTCAGAAGAAAAACTTAAAAAAAGCTTTTTGATAAGGACTACAGGATTACACATTATTAAAAAAAAATATTTGTCTATGGGCTACTAGAAGCTTTGATTAAAATAAACCATTTTTCTATAGCAAACACAAACCCTAATTTTTTTTTTTTGGAAATATCCAAGGCTTGCAGAAGTGTGAATTAAAAAAAAATATTTTGATTAGGACTTGTAAGAGCACAAAAAAAAATATTTTTCAAATTTCCCCCAAAATTGAAAATTTGAAAAAAACATACATATATTTCCTGAGACCTTCGGAAGTGTAGACTAAAGAAATATATATCTATGGACTATCATAGGAATAAATATCAAAAATTTAAAATTTAAAAAAATCTATTATTTCATATTTCAAGTGAAAATATTTCATATTTCAAGTGAAAATCTCAAGAACTCTTGAAGATACAGCCGATTTATTGTGTCAGCATCAAGTGACGGCTGAAGGGCTTCTCAAACTTTAAACACGTTTTTCTCTTTTGCGAATGACGGGCACGATAACTCAAAAACTAATAACCCAATCGATTCCAAATTTTTACAGGTTTTTCTGTGAGTGTATAGCTATCGTATGAACTAGGATAAAGTCAATCGGTGAAGATCTTCCTTATTTGTTAACTTAGTTTTTGGCCAAAAATCAGCGATTTTCCAAAAATATTTTTTCAAATGTCCGCCAGTTTGTTAATTTTAGAGCGAAGTCAATAATCTTAGTTCATATGAGAGCCAGACATGTACTCTTTCTAATACCGTTGGAATTTTCGGATTCCGATGTTCCAGTGAGGAGCTATCATGCCCGCCATCAAAAATAAGGACTTTTCTTTAATTACAAAAAACAATAACAAAATTTTTTTGTAAATTATTTTTCTTCCCTTTTAAATTTTCAAATATATACGTGCAAAGATACAAACCTTAACAAGCATTGGTATTAATTTACCAGCTCATTGAAAATCTTGAAAAATTAAAGTCGTGAATGGGGGGAGGGGTTAATAAGCGCTTTTTAGCACATTATTAAAAAAAATTTATATGGGCTATCACAAGCTTGGATTAAAACAAACCATAATATCTAAATTATATCTAAGGCAAATACAAGCCCTATTTTTTTACCCTTCACCACACTGTGGTACAGGGTATTATGTCTTTGTGCATATGTTTGTAACAGGCAAAAATAATCGAGATAGACCCATGGTTCCTTTTGAGAATATGCATAGAATCACTTTATGAATCGATTTATGCATGTCCGTCTGTCCATGTTAAATTGTAAACAAAGTACAGGTCGCATTTATGATCCGATTTGGATGAAATTTGGCACAGCTCATTTGTTTGGCCCAAGGACGAACCCTATTGAAATTGGGAAAAATCGGTTCAGATTTAGATATAGCTCCCATATATATTTTTGTCCGATTTACGGACTTTAGACCCTGAAAATCTTTCGATTTGCACGAAATTTGGCATAGCGTACTGAATTGAGCCACGAAAGATGTGTGCCAAGTTTCGTGAAAATCGGTTCAGATTTATATATAGCTCCCATATATAGTTTCGCCCGATTTACGGACTTTAGACCCTGAAAATCTTTCAATTTGCACGAAATTTGGCATAGCGTACTGAATTGAGCCACGAAAGATGTGTGCCAAGTTTCGTGAAAATCGGTTCAGATTTATATATAGCTCCCATATATAGTTTCGCCCGATTTACGGACTTTAGACCCTGAAAATCTTTCGATTTGCACGAAATTTGGCATAGCGCACTGAATTAAGTCTAGAATGATGTGTGCAAAGTTTCGTGAAAATCGGTTCAGATTTAGATATAGCTCCCGTATATATCTTCCTCCGATTTAAGGTAAATGGTGTACCAAAGTCCTTATATATCTTTCGATTTGCATGAAATTTGGCATAACGTACTGAATTGAGGCTAGAATGATGTCTGCCCAGTTTCGCGAAAATCGGTCCAGATTTAGATATAGCTCCCATATATAGTTTCGTCCGATTTCATGTTAATGGTGCCCCAAAGTCCCTATATATCTTTCGATTTGCAGAAAATTTGGCATAACGTACTGAATTGAGCCTAGAATGATGTCTGCCCAGTTTCGAGAAAATCGGCCCAGATTCAGATATAGTTTCGTCCGATTTCATGTAAATGGTGCACCAAAGTCCCTATATATCCTTCGATATATTTGGATAAAGCTTCCATATATTTTTTCGCCCGATTTTAAGTAAATTGGACATCAAACTCTTCATGCTAGTCAGGTTTACATCAAATTTTGCACAACGTAGAAAATTGAGCATAGAATTACGTAGTTGCGTTTTCTAGAAGTACAGACATAGCCCAACAGATAACCTATTTATATTTGATTGAAGTCGATTTATATAACTTATGGATATATAGGTAGATTCACAATTAGATAAATATCACATATTTTATTTCATCCAATTTCATGTTAATAGTCCTGTTTAATATATCCATAGTGGTGAAGGGTATCATATAGTCGGCCCCGTCCGACTTTACTACTTTCCTTACTGGTTTAAAAATATTTTTTCCCAGGACTCAGAAGCTTGGATTTAAAAAAATATATATTTTTTCATAAGGACTGTTAAGAGCATGGACTACCACAAGCTTGGAGTAGAACAACGCATTTTTTCTATTAACAATCACAAGCCCAGATTTTAGGTTGTAGATTCATGGGTTGTATCACCACCGTCCAAGATGACGAGGAGTTTGGGTGGTTTAATGTCCATGGGAGGTGTGAGACGTGGTGTCAGGTTGGTGGTCTTGGAGAATACCATTTAAGGAGGGATGGATGAGGGAGGTGTTGTTACTGCTGGGAGTAGTATTGACTGATCCCGACAATGGACTGCCAAAGTCTAGATTATTAAAAAACGTTGTTTTTTTAAGACTATCATATGTGAATTTTATTATCAAGTTGTTTTGCAAAGACTATCAGAAGCGCAGAATAAAAAAAAATACAGTAAGGAAAGTTCAGAAGTCGGACGGGCCGACTATATGATACCCTTCACCACTACAATATCCCATCTACAACAGACATCATTTGAAGATCATTGAGATGGAATCGGGCGAAATTAAATGTGCTATGTAAAAAGCCCATACACATACCATTCTGAGATCAATTGCATGTCAAACGGGCAAACTTGGATTCTTTGGTGTACTATTTGTATGAAATCGAGTAAAATTATGTATGGGAGCTATATATAAACACATGGATCTAATTGGGCAACCGTGGCATACACTATTATAAAGGGCGAATTTTGAAAAATTATTTTTCAAAGGACTCCTCCTACTTTGGATTTTTGAAATATTGGAAAGGTTTTTACAATAGGAGAAAGGATTCTAAAATATATTAAGGGCAAAAAGACCAAAAGTAGAGAATATGTTTTGAAGAACTAAAAGAAAAAATGAAATTTTTAAGGACCAAAGCAAGGATATGGTGCAAAATTTTTCATTTTTATTAATTAAAAAAACATATGTTTCTTAACAAACTTCTTAAAAAAAAATAATATTTTAAAAATACAAAGAGAAAGTATTGAAAAATATATATTTTTTAGTGATCAAGACCGAGATCGAGGATTTTTAAAGCAATTTTTTAGAGAGACAAGCGGGGATATTTTAATGCCGACAAGTGTGGATTTTTTAACGTCATTTTTCAAGGACTTCGACAAACGTGGACTTCTTAAATGAACATGGTTTTTAGGACTTTTAGAAATGTGTGGATTTTTAAAGATATTTTTTCAAGGACTCAGACAAGGAGTTGATTTTTTAAAGCTAATTTTTTTCAAAGACTCAAACAAGCGTAGATTTTTAAAAGACATTATTTTCAGGGACTCATGCAAGCGAGGATTTTTTTAAAGATTTGTTTTTTCAAGGTCAAGCGTTCGACAATGAATCTGAATTTTTAAAGAGTATTTTTCCAAGGAGGATTTTTGAAAGAAAAATGTTTAAGGGCCAAGAAAGTCCTGGATTTTTTAAAGAATATGTTCCCAAAACCGAAAAAAAGGGACTCCGACAAACGTGGACTTTTTAAAGACATTTTTTCTAGGCCTCCGATGAACGTGGTTTTTAGTTCCCAAGACCGGAAAAAGGCGTGTTTTTTAATTAATATTCTTCCCAAGCTCCGTCGTAGGCGTTGATTTTTAATTTGTATTGTTTTTCCAAAGGGTTGTAGTGGCGTGGATCTTTTTAAAGAATTGTTTTTTCTTCTAAGGACTAACCGAATCATAAATTATGAAATATAATTTTAAGGACATGAACATAAGACAACGATTACTATTAAGAGAATATCGTTAAAAAAAATATTTTTGGAGGATTATCCGAGGCAACCGGCTGATATAGTCTTTGAAATTTAAATGAAAAAAAAAAATCTTTTTTAAATAAATTTTCAAGGAGCTAGACCTATGTAGGATATATTCAAGGATCATAGCAAATGCGAATTTTTAAAGAAATATATTTCGAAGGACGAACATCTGTTTGAAGTTAAAAAGGATTATTTTTTAAGGACCAAAGCTGGATTATTATAAGATACTCTTCAAGGACTTTTATAAAATAGTTATTCGAGAATTATGGTAGTGGGGATTTAAAAAAAAAAATAATATTTTGTTACGGAAGTTCGAAATATGTATTTTTACAAAAATATTTTTTCAATCATGTTATATAAAAAAAAACATTTCAAATACTATTCAAACCTTGGACTTAAAATAAGAAAAAGGACCAGTAAGGAATGACCAAAGTCGGATGGGGTCGACTATATGATACCTTTCACTACTTTGGATACATACAAGACATGACAATATATATAATATCCTGTAGATACAACAGACATATAATCTTTACAGGACCATAGACATAGAATCGGGCGTGTGATTTACATAGATATTTGAACTATTTAAAACAACACATACCATTTTGAAATCTATGAAAGATTGCATGTCAATCGGATTCATTTGTGTACCATTTGTATGAAATCGAGCAAAATAATGTATTTGGAGGTATATGTAAATCTGGACCTAATTGAGCAACCGTGGCATATACCATTTGGTATTCTGTTTGAATCGTAGAAATATTAGGTTTGTCTCAGCTGATTTCAACAAAAAACTTTACAGAAATCAAACTAGACTTAAGGGGATGCAAGACTATAATCTTAAGAAAATACTATACAAATAAATAAAACTCCAATTTTCACATTTCAAAAAAAAAAAAAAATATCCTTCCAAATTCGAAATTATAATTTGTAATATGTTTTTTAATTTTTTAATAATTTTTAATAATTACATTTTTATGTATTTCAGAACAAACAACTTAATATAAAAAATCAGTTTTAATCCCTCAAAAAATGTTCCCTTAAAACCAGGACACAATCTTTTTGTTCAAATATATCTGCCGAAATTAAAATATTAATTCCTTAAATTCCAAAAAAAGGTCTAGCTCCTTGAAAATTTTATTTAAAAATTTAATTTTTTAGACTGATTTTTGTAAACGTAGACAATTTGTAACCACTAAAATGCACTCTTTAAAACATTGTTTCTAGAGTATCATAAGTTTCTATTTGAAAACCCCAAAGATTTTCCTTAAAAAAATATTTTTTTTAAATAACGATTTTTTTAATATTTTTCTTCATTGAATTAATTTTTAATAAATCCCTTTTTTAAATACTTTCCACAGCATTTTAAAATCCCTTCATTCCTTCCACTGTCTTGCCAAAATGTATACAAGGAGTAGGGAGTACAGTATACCCGCCACACCATAACCACATAAAACGTTTCCTTACAACCCTATCCAAAACGATTCTGCAAGGTACGAGTACCTTGTTTTCTTTTTGTTAACCAAAAACAAAAAAAAACTCCCACCATTGCTGTACGCAAATAAAGAAGGAAGCGAAAAAAGATGTCATTAATTATTCAAAAACCTGGATGTCTTATTCGTTCGTTCGTTCGTTACTTCATTCGAAGTGAGCGGAACGAGCGACCTTTCTTTCATTTCCTTCCCTCCACAATGAGTTGTTCAACGTACATATGTAACAGCAACAATTTCGACAAACGCACACACACAGCCGCACACCAAACCACCTTTTACAATTCTTGCTCAATACAATTCGCTGCCCCGAATCGAAAAACAGCAACAACGACATAGCAGGAGTTTTCAAAAATTTACAAAAACTCAAACTCATGTAAAGGATTCTTTTTTTTTTTTGTTAAACAAAAACGCCTAAATCATCATCTGTTTTTGTTGTTGTTCTTTATTTTCATAGACACAGGATAACGGCAACAACAAGAAGGACAACAACAGCAGCAGCGCCTGTGTTTCAACCCTCTAAAAATCTGTTGTAACACGCTTTGCGTTTTCTTTCCATAGTTTTTTTTTTGTTCTTGCTGTTGTTTGTTTGTCGTTCAGACTTTTCTCTCTCTCTTTTTGGCGAGGAAAATTTACATTCGCTGCCACCAGCCAGTCAGCCAGCCAGCCAGTCATTCTCATCACCACCATCATCATCTTGAGATGCTGGCTATGTAAAATTGTTACCCCTTTTTTGGAGGGGGGTTTCGGGATTGAAGACATTTTTCTTCAATTTTTTTACATGACAGCGAATTGTTCGCAGCAGCAGCAGCTTGCGCTGCTGTTGTGGCACGCGCCATTGGGACGTCAACGTCTCGCCAAACACTTGGGGGCTAAAACAGCGACAGAGCGCCAAATTCTTGGAGTAATGTATTCACATCAGCGAAACGGTGTTTGGAACATCTTTTCGCGAAGCTGAAGGCAGGCTGAACGTCAGCGAGTTGCGTTTTATAGCCAACATTTTTTACTATGCAAACGTTAAGCCTACACAGTTTGTAACGGTGGTTGTGTTGCGAACGACTTCTCCTCGATCTCCCCAATAAGTCCTTTTTGAAAAAGGAATCCCCTATACATAGAGTCTATGTAAACACACTCACACACATACATTATGTGTAGTGATTTGGTGGGGTATATACTTCCTTAGAATGTGTGTGTGTTTGTGTGCGTGTATGTATGTGTGAGTTGGCGAAATGGAAAATTTTCGAAAAGGATATATGCAGGATGTTAAGAAGAAAGTATGGGAAAATTTTGTTTTAAGGCCTATTTAGAATGAGGATTTTTTTCGGAATTTGAAAAAATATTTTTAAAGGACTAGGAGGAAAAAATATATCTAAAGGGTAAATTATAAGAAACATGGATTTTTAAAAAATGTATGTTTTCAAGGATTTTTAATAAATAAAAATTTAAGGAATTTTTTGAGGGGGAAGTACTTTTTTATTTGGAAAGAAAAGTCAAGTCAAGGTTTACCCAAAACGTTGATTCTTTTAAAGAATATTTTTCTTGAAGAAAAAAAAAACAAAGACTCTCTAAAGCATTTATTTTAAAAGGGTATTTTTTCAGCAACTATCCAAAACGCAGATTTCTTAAAGTATGTGTTTCAAAGACTATAATAAGTTTTAATTGTTGAAGGATGTTCTTTAAAGGATGTTTCATTTAAAAATACTTCTTCAGAGACAGAAATCAAACTTGACTTGAGTCTGTACGCCGTGGTCTTGTTTGAATCGGTCAAATATTGGGAATTTGGAGCACTTTTTATTAAACTGCACCTAGTTCAGTATGATGCGCAAAATTTTGTCTCGATCGGCCAAATCCATATACATAAAATCGGACGAGACTATATATGGGAGCTATATATATATATATATAGCTGAACCGATTTCCACAAAAATTCACAGATTAACCATTTGAAAAAAGTATTAAAAAAACTTTTGAAAAAAATAAAAAATCCAAGGATGGACCCTTGGAAAAATATTTTTAAACCAGTAAGGAAAGTAGAAAAGTCGGACTGGACCGACTATATGATACCCTTCACCACTTTGGGTATATTGCACATATGTATCCTTACAATTGTATGACAATGTTCCCTCGAAGGAACATACTCAACCTGTCTTTCTGCAACCTATGATAATTTTAATTTCATTCGGGCAGATTTAGAGTCGTCGCACCATGTTACAGATTTATGGAAAACGATTTAAAGCAGAGTTGGTACACGCTATTCGGTACGCCGCACTGTTAAAAATTTATTCTCCATCGGACACCCGTTCGAAATACATATGGAAGCTATGGCTGCATTTTAACAAAACGCAATAACGTCATTCAAGTCTCAATTTTATACGATGTGCAAATTTTTGTGTTAATCGGAAAAACATTAGGAGTTTGGTGCGAACACACGTCTTTCTAGACTCAATTCAGTACGCTGCATCTTTCTAGACTGAATTCAGTACGCTATGCCAAATTTCGAGCAAATCGAACGATAATATAGGAACTTCCACGCACCATTTACATAAAATCTGACTAAAATATATATGGGAGCTATATCTAAATCTGAACCGATCTTCGTGCAAACCGAAAAATATTTAGGAACTTCCGTGCACTATTTACATAAAATCGCTCGAACTTATATATGCGAGCTATATCTAAATCTGAACCGATTTTCAAAAAAAATTTATACACATCATTCTAGACTCGATTCAGTACGCTATGCCAAAATTCGTACAAATCGAAGAATATATAGGGACTTGGGTGCACTATTTACCTTAAATCGGACGAAAATATATATGGGAACGATCTCTAAATCTGAACCGATTTTCCCAATTTCAATAGGGTTCGTCCTTGGGACGAATAAAGGAGATGTGCCAAATTTCATCAAATTGGAATCACAAATGCGACCTGTACTTTGTTTACAATTTAACACCAACAGACAGACGGACGGGCATGCATAAATCGACTTAGAAAGTGATTCTATGCATATTCTCAAAAAGGAACCATGTGTCTATCTCGTTACCTTTTGCCTGTTACAAACATATGCACAAAGACATAATAATACCCTGTACCACAGTGTGGTGAAGGTTTTAAAAACCAATCTAGTACTGGACCATTGAAAAAAACATTTAAAACAATCTCAAACATGCTGATGGTCCCTAAAAATTATTAAAATCCCTCACTTGGGATAAATCTTTGAATTATTTTATTTTAATGCATTATATTTATTTATTTATCTATATTTATTATTTCTTTCTAGTGATGGACAATGGAAAATATCTATTTTTTTATTTTTTGAAAAATGTATTCCTTAAAATTGTTTTCTTAAAAATCCACGCTACTGTTATTGAATAAGAAAATATTTTTTAAATCATTGTGGAGTAGAAAAGTACACTTTCAAAATTTTATATTTTTAATTAATTTAATTAAAATCATAATTTTAATTATTTTCATAAATGAAAAAAATATTCAACATCAAAGTTAAAGAAATGTTCCCTGTCAAGAAAAACATTAAAATTAATTTCCAAAAAAAAAAAAAATAAATAAATAACATATATATTTTTGTAATTATTACAAATTTCGTATATAAAAAACAACAACATCGAGTGACATGTTTTTGTTTGTGTACGGAAAATATCTAAAACAATTAAAATTGGTAATTAATTTCATTCTTACTTGCCAGGCAGCCGGCCCGGCTGGCTGATGTGTGTTTTTGTTGTGGACACAATATTCTGTTTAAAAATATTTTTAATAAATGTGACAAAAAATAAAAATTTAAAGAAAAAAATATGAAGAAGAAGAATAGAAATCGTCAGCAAGCTAGCACCCGGCCGGCCAGTAAAGGAGGAATTAAAATTTAACCGAGAAAAAAAATAAATAATGAATGTGGTGGAAAACGACAGATAGTCGGAATTTTCGTCAGTAGATCACAAAATGTAAAAACATGATTTTTCAAGTTTCAAAAAAATGTAGAAGAAATTATGATGTTGACAAATTTGCAATTTGTAATTGTTGCTGTTTTTATTATTATAAATTTTGCCTACTATTTTTGTGATGAAAAAATCTACATATAATATTTGAAAAAAAAAAATTTAAATTATTTCCCGATGTCAATTTCAGGAACATTTTTTATTCAATTTTTTCTTTTTAATTTCAATGTTAATTTCAAAATAGTTTTTATAACCTTCACCACACTGTGGTACAGGGTATTATGTATTTCTGCATATGTTTATAACAGGCAAAAGGAAACGAGATAGACCCATGGCTCATTTTGAGAAAATGCATAGAATCACTTTTTAAGTTGATTAAGGCATGACCGTCCGTCCGTCCGTCTGTAAAGTGTAAACAAAGTACAGGTGGCATTTACGATCCGAATTGAATGAAATTTGGCCCAGCTCATTTGTTTGGCCCAAGGACGAACCCTATTGAAATTGGGAAAAATCGGTTCAGATTTAGATATAGCTCCCATATATAGTTTTGTCCGATTTTATGTAAATGGTGCATCAAAGGCCATAAATATCGTTCGATTTGCAGGAAATTTGGCATAGCGTACTGAATTAAAAGTAGAATGATGCGTGCTAAGTTTCGTGAAAATCGGTTCAGATTTAGATATAGCTCTCATATATATGTTCGTCCGATTTAAGGTAAATAGTGCACCAAGATCTCTATACATCCTTCGATTTGTACGAAATTAGGCATAGCGTACTAAATTAAGTCTAGAACGATGTGTGTTAAATTTCGTGAAAATCGGTTCAGATTTAGATATAGCTCTCATATATATTTTCGTCCGATATAAGGTAAATGGTGCACCAAAGTTCCTATATATCTTTCGATTTCCACGAAATTTTGCACAGCGTACTGAATAAAAAGTAGAATGATGTGTGTTAAATTTCGTGAAAATCGGTTCAGATTTAGATATAGCTCTCATATATATTTTCGTCCGATATAAGGTAAATGGTGCACCAAAGTTCCTATATATCTTTCGATTTCCACGAAATTTTGCACAGCGTACTGAATTAAAAGTAGAATGATGTGTGTTAAGTTTCGTGAAATTCGGTTCAGATTTAGATATAGCTCTCATATATATTTTGGTCCGATTTAATGTAAATGGTGCACCAAAGTTCCTATATATCTTTCGATTTCCACGAAATTTTGCACAGCGTACTGAATTAAAAGTAGAATGATGTGTGTTAAGTTTCGTGAAATTCGGTTCAGATTTAGATATAGCTCTCATATATATTTTCGTCCGATTTAAGGTAAATGGTGCACCAAAGTTTTTTAAATATATTTCGATTTGCACGAAATTTGGCACAGCGTACTGAATACAGCCTAGAATGATGTGTGCTAAGTTTCATGAAAATCGGTTTAGATTTAGATATAGCTCCCATATATATTTTCGTCCGATTTCAGAAAAATGGTGCACCAAAGTCCCTATATATCTTCCGCTTTCCACGAAATTTTGCATAGCGTATGGAATTGAGTCCAGAATGATGTGTGCTAAATTTCGTGAAGATCCGTTCAGATTTAGATATAGCTCCCATATATATATTTTCGTCCGATTTTACATAAATGGTGCAACAAACTCCTAATGTTTGTCCGATTAACACGAAATTTTGCACAACGTATCAAATTGAGACTTGAAGGACGTTATTAGGTCTTGTTGAAATTTATGCAGATGCAGCCATAGCTTCCATATGTATTTCGAACGGGTGTTTGATTGAGATTAAATTTTTAACAGTGCGGCGTACCGAATAGCGTGTATGAATTTTGCTATAAATCGTTTTCCATAAATTTGAGCCATGGTACACAGACGACTCTAAATCTGCCCGAATGAAATTAAATTTAGCATAGGTTCCAGAAAGACATGAATGTGTTCCTTCGAGGGACCATTGATATACACTTGTAAGGATACATATGTACAATATACCCAAAGTGGTTAAGAATATCATATAGACGGTCCAGTCCGACCTTACTGGTTTTTATTTTTTTATTATATGTATTTATTTATTTTTTGTTTGTTTCGAAAAACAAATATTTTTTTCTAAATAAATCTCGCTTCGAAGTATCTGTTAAATATCAGCTATTACTTCGTAAGGTTATATTCTTTATTTATCAAAAAATAATAAAAATTCGTGCATTCTAATGATAATGAAAAAAGAAAGAAAGAACTTAAAGATATTTAGAGGAAAAAATCACAACAACAACAACAACAAAAACACCCAAAAGATATGCATATTTTTTTCTAATAACCACACTGTTGTTTATATTTGTTGCTGTTGTTGTTGCTACTGTTGGCGATTCAAAATTTAGAGGCCAAGTGTAAAATTAATATTAGGACGTCAAAAATAAAAAAAAAAACTGCAAACAAAAAATCGAAGTGAAGAACAAAAAAACCAACAACAACCACACACACACACCAAAAGTAGAATATCGGCATTAACATTTATCGGCTGCAGCTAAGAAGAACAACAACAACAAGAAATAAAATTACAAAAAAAAAATAAATTTACACAGTGGGTTTTTGGTGGGTGCAGTGAACGAACGTTGTTTGAGTGTAAGTCAGATGGTTGTTTGGTCAGTCAGTCAGTCAGTCAGTCCAACAGTGGAGGCAATTAGCCATTCCGCCAGTCGGATGTGTGAAAAAATCTATGAATTACTGTGCCCGTGCAGTCATTCTGCCAGTGTGAGTATGTGAGTGTAATATTTACACACATCGAAATAAAGAAAGAAAACTGCAAGCTGTAGAAGCAGAAGAAGATAATGGCAACAGTTGCTGTATTGAAAGAATTATTTCATTTAGATTTTTTAAAAAAAATCTGTTTAGTCTTTTTTTGCACTAAAAAAAAATCAAAAACATGTGCCTGCAATTTTTTTCTTTGCAGAAAACATTTTCACGTTTTGTTGTTGTTGTTTTTGTTGTTATTGATGAGAAGTCATTTTTTTCAGTTTACGTTGTTTTGAGAAAAAAAAAGAAATTCAAATACATTGACTAGTAATATAAACAAACGATTTTCAAAAAAAAAAAATGGACGATTACAAGGTATCGGTTAAATAAAAATAGTAATTTTTCAGGTCTATTACAAGCGTGGATTTTTAAAATACACTAGTCGTGGATTTAAAAAAAAATTGAAGTTCCTATTTAAGGTCATATACAAAGCGTGGATTTTTATACCCTTCACCACACTAAGTTTGTAACAGGCAAAAGGAAACGAGATGGACACATGGTTCCTTTTGAGAATATGCATAGAAGCACATTTTAAGGGAACTCGCCTATTCTCGATTTTAATTTTTCAAGATTTTCAATGGGCTGGTAAATCAATAACAATGCTTGTTAAGGTTTGTAAAATTGTGTAATTGTTTTGTTGTTGGGTTTTGTAATTAAAGAGAAGTCCTTATTTTTGATGGCGCGCATGATAACTCCTCACTGGAACATCGGAATCCGAAAATTCCAACGGTGTTAGAAAGAGTACATGTCTGGCTCTCGTATGAACTAGGATTATTGACTTCGCTCTAAAATTAACAAAATGGCGGAACTTTGACAAAATATTTTTGGAAAATCGCCGATTTTTGACCAAAAACCAAGTTAAATCAGTGAGCGGAGCCGACCATACGATACCCTACACAACTTCTATGAAAATCTAACATTCTGTGGTTCTATATTCTGAGATTGGGCAACATTTCGCGATATTTGCACACTTTTGACTGGCTAGAGGTCAGCAAATGTTACTAATAATCATACAGGCCCTCTAATTGGGTTGTGTTGTGATGTTCGGCTTTCGACTCGAAAAGTACAAATAATTAATTTGTCGGTCCACTTCATCCGAAAAGTTATTATCTGATCATCACCAACAATTTTAGGCGTTGTGCTTGATCATAACTGGAACCTCATGGAACATTTTAAAGCGATCAGCGATATATTTCCGCTCTCCAGTGTAGTAATAGGTTACTAAATAATATATGAATACGTAAGCACCTGTAAATATTTAAGTGTAACTCCGGCATCCGAGTACCTACGACAATATAATAGGTATCAATTTAAAGGTCATCCACTCCTCTTGGATATACAGTGGTAAATATAAACGCTATAGAATACAAATTTTGTCATTTTTCACACAAAAGTTAGGGTCCATTTGACCCTGTAAATATTGACCGATCTTTATCGAAACAGGCATGCTAATTCTTTGGCCCGATCCCCTTCTCCGTGCAAAAATTCGCGGTGTTTGGGCCATAATTGCGGCCTCTGGAGCGACCAGAAAAAACGACAAAAATAAAGTTTTTGGTCCATTTCATCCCCTAAATATTAACCTATCATTACCAACAACAATAGGGGTCTTCATTGGCCAGAACCCATCCTACATGCAAAATGAAGATTGGTCCATAAATGTGGCCTGTATCGTGTTTACAAATTATAATGGACAGACGGACGGACGGACACACATGTCTAGATCGACTCAGCTAGTCGAGATATGATCGGTATACTTAAAGGTGGGTCTAGGACCAATATTTCGCGGCGTTACAAACTCTTGGGGCTGCACAAAGCTATAATACCCTGACAACATAGTTGTGTAGGGTATAAAAATAAGGAAGATCTTCACCGATTGGCTTTATCCTAGTTCTTACGATAGCTATACATTCACAGAGAAACGTGTAAAAATTTGGAAACGATTGAGTTATTAGTTTTTGAGTTATCGTGCCCGCCATTCACAAAAGAGAAAAGCGAGTTTAAAGTTTGAGAAGCCCTTTAGCCGTCACTTGATGCTGACACAATAAATCGGGTATATCTTCAAGAGTTCTTGAGATTTTCGCTTAAAATTTTCTAGGGACATTCTTGAATTAAAGTAGATTCGAAGTCGATTTATGCATGTCCGTCCGTCTGTCCATGTTAAATTGTAAACAAAGTTCAGGTCGCATTTATGATCCGAATTGGATGAAATTTGGCATAGGACACTTATTTGGCCCAAGGACGAACCCTATTGATTTAGATTTAGATATAGCTCCCATATATATTTTCGTCCGATTTAAGGTAAATGGTGCACCAAAGTCCATATTTATCTTTCGATATGCACGAAATTTGACACAGAGTACTGAATTGATTCTGGAATGATATGTGCTAAGTTTCATGAAAATTGGTTCAGATTTAGATATAGCTCCCATATATATTTTCATCCGATTTAATGTAAATGGTGCACCAAAGACCCTATATATTCTTCGATTTGCACGATATTTGGCACAGCGCACAGAATTCAGTCTGGAATGATGTGTGTTAAGTCTCGTGAAAATCGGTTCAGATTTAGATATAGCTCCCATATATATTTTCGTCCGATTTAAGGTGAATGGTGCACCGAAGTTCCTAAATATTTTTTGATTTGCACGAAATTTGGCACAGCGTACTGAATTAAGCCTAGAATGATGTGTGCTAAGTTTCATGAAAATCGGTTCAGATTTTGATATAGCGCCCATATATATTTTCGTCCGATTTAGGGTAAATGGTGCACAAAAGTCCCTATTTATCGATCGATTTGCACGAAATTTGTCATAGCGTACTGAATTAACTCTAGAATGATGTGTGCTAAGTTTCATGAAAATCGGTTCAGATTTAGATATAGCTCCCATATATATTTTCGTCCGATTTAAGACAAATGGTGCACCAATGTCCCTATGTATCTATCGATTTGCACGAAAATTGGCACAGCGTACTGAATTAAGCCTAGAATGATGTGTGCTAAGTTTCATGGAAATCGGTTTAGATTTAGATATAGCGCCCATATATATTTTCGTCCGATATAGGGTAAATGGTGCACCAATGTTCCTAAATATCTTTCGATTTGCACGAAATTTGATACAGCGTACTAAATTAAGACTACAATGATGTGTGTTAAGTTTCGTGAAAATCGGTTCAGATTTAGATATAGCTCCCATATATATTTTCGTCCGATTTAAGGTGAATGGTGCAGCGAAGTTCCTAAATATTTTTTGATTTGCACGAAATTTGGCACAGCGTACTGAATTAAGCCTAGAATGATGTGTGTTAAGTTTCATTAAAATCGTTTCAGCTTTAGATATAGCTCCCATACATATTTTGGACCCGATTTAAGACAAATGGTGCACCAAAGACCCTATATATTCTTCGATTTGCGCGAAATTTGTCATAGCGTACTCAATTGAGTCTAGAATGATGTGTGCTAAGTTTCGTGAAAATCGGTTCAGATTTAGATATATATCTCCCATATATATTTTCATCCGATTTAAGGTAAATGGTGCACCAAACTCCTAATGTTTTTTTCCGATTAAAATGAAATTTTGCACAATGTATCAAATTGAGACTTGAATGACGTTATTAGGTTTTGTTGAAATTTATGCCGATGCAGCCATAGCTTCCTTCCATATGGATTTCGAACGGGTGTCTGATTGAAATTAAATTTTTTGACAGTGCGGCGTACCGAATAGCGTGTATCAATTTTGCTATAAATCGTGTTCCATAAATTTATCCCATGGTACTCAGACGACTCTAAATCTACCCGAAGGAAATTAAATTTAGCATAGGTTCCAGAAAGACATGAGTGTGTTCCTTCAAGGGACGATTGACATACAATTGTAAGCATACATATGTACAATATACCCAAGGTGGTGAAGGGTATCATATAGTCGTCCCAGTACGACTTTACTACTTTCTCTCCTGGTTTAAAAAAATTTATTCTAGTAGCCAACATTTCAAACCTTCCTCGCCCCACCTTTCTACATATAACCTTGACATTGGGTAGGATACACATCTCTAAAACTTGGTGCATTTAAAAAAATATTTACGCCTTTTGGCGTTGTTTTTGTTGCTGCTGCTGCTGCTGGCAAACAAAAAACAGACATTGCAATAGAAAAACTATTATTTTTTGGGTGCAGCAGAATTTTCTGCTTTTTGTTGTTTATAATTTGTTTTTCTTGGTTTCTGTTAATTTTCCCCCCAAAAAGTGACCATACACTATCGAACACACATACACACATTATAAATAATATTTTGTTTATTTTAAAAAATTATATATATTTTTTTTCTTTTTTTTTTGTTTTCTGGTTATGGCGGTGGTGCTGCTGGGATTTAGATGATTTTTTTGTAAAGATTTTTAAAATAAACCTCCTCAAAAGACGTAAATGCTGTAAAATTTATGCATTTTTTTACAATGAACAAAAAATTTTAGCAAAACAACAATAAGAAAAAATTGTTTTTTTTTCTGTTGTTGCTGATTGAGATGATTGGTAGAATTAAGAGAATAGTGGGGAAATCTAATCAACAAAATTTTGCTGGGTTACCAACAGAAACGTGGGTGGGCTATTGGAGATTATAAGGGGTAGTGGATGGGGGTATTATCTTCATTATAAAGAAAATTGCACATTAATAGATTTATAATAAAGATCGCAGACAGGTAGTTAGATCTATGCTATCATCTAAATACCTGTGAGAAGGAATCCTAATGAAAATAGTCGTGGATTTAAAAAAAAAAAAAATTTAGGGACTCAAATAAGGCGTGGATTAAAAAAAATGAATTTAAGGACTTAGACAAGGCGTGGATTCTTAAAAAAAATTTAAGGGCTCAGGCAAGGCGTGGATTCTTAAAAAAAACCCAGTAATTCAGTACGCTATGCCAATCTTCGTGCAAATCGAAAGATATATGGGGACTTTGGTGTACCATTTACCTTAAATCGGACGAAAGTATACATGATAGCTATATCTAAATCTGAACCGATTTTCACAAAACTACGCACACATCACTCTAGGCTTAATTCAGTACGCTGTGTCAAATTTAGTGCAAATCGAAAGATATTTAGGGATATTGGTGCACCATTTACCTTAAATCGGACGAAAATATACATGGGAGCTATATCTAAATCTGCACCGATTTTCACAAAACTACGCACACATCAATCAGGACTTAACTCAGTACGCTATGCCAAATTTCGTGCAAATCGAAAGATATATAGGAGCTTTGGTGGACCATTTACCTAAAATCGGGTGAAACTATAAATGGGAGCCATATCTAAATCTGAACCGATTTTCACGAAACTTAACACACGTCGTTCTAGACATAATTCAGTACGCTATGCCAAATTTCGTGCAAATCGAAAGATATATAGAGACTTTGGTGAACCATTTACATTAAATCGGTCGAACATATATATGTGAGCTATATCTAAATCTGAACCGATTTTCACGAAACTTTGCAGACATCATTCTAAGCTGAATTCAGTACGCTGTGCCAAATTTCGTGCAAATCGAAAGATAAAGAGGGACTTGGGTGCAACATTCGGACGAAAATATGTATGGGAGCTATATCTAAATATGAACCGATTTTTCCCAATTTCAATAGTGATCTGGGGTCCTGGGGCCACACAAATGAACTGTGCCAAATTTCATCCAATTCGGATCATAAATGCGACCTGTACTTTGTTTACAATTTAACATGGACAGACAAACGGACGGACAAGCATAAATCGACTCAGAAAGTGATTCTATGCATATTCTCAAAAGGAACCATATGCCTATGTCGTTTCCTTTGGCTGTTACAAACATATGCATAAAGACGATAAAGACCCTGTACCACAGCGTGGTGAAGGGTATACAAATTAAGGACTCAGACAAGACGAAGATTTTTTAATAAAAACATTTTAAGGACCCGTGGATTTTTAAAAAAATATTTTTAAGGACTTAGACAAGGCGTGGATTTTTTTAAAGAATATTTTTAAGGTCCTCCAATAAGGCGTGGATTTTTTAAAGAATATTTTTAAGGTTCTCCAATAAGGCGTGGATTTGTTAAAAAAAATATTTTTTAAGGTTCTCCAACAAGGCGCGGATTTTTTTATTTATTTTTTTTAAATCCTCCAATAAGGCGTGGATTTTTTAAAGAATATTTTTTCAAAGATCATCCTCCAATAAGGCGTGGATTTTTTAAAGAATATTTTTTCAAAGATCATCCTCCAATAAGGCGTGGATTTTTTAAAGAATATTTTTAAGGTCCACCAATAAGGCGTGATCATCCTCCAATAAGGCGTGGATTTTTTAAAGAATATTTTTTCAAAGATCATCCTCCAATAAGGCGTGGATTTTTTAAAGAATATTTTTTCAAAGATCATCCTCCAATAAGGCGTGGATTTTTTTTATTTTTTTTTTAATCCTCCAATAAGGCGTGATTTTTTTTTTAAATCCTGGATTTTTTTGATTTTTTTAATCCTCCAATAAGGCGTGAATTTTTAAATTTTTTTTTAATCCTGGATTTTTTTTTTTTTTTAAATCCTGGATTTTTTTATTTTTTTTAAATCCTGGATTTTTTTTAATCCTTGAATTTTTTATTTTTTTTTTTAATCTTTCAATAAGGCGTGGATTTTTTTTATTTTTTTAAATCCTGGATTTTTTTTATTTTTTTTTAATCCTCCAGTAAGGCCAGAATTTTTATACCCTACACAACTATGTTGTCAGGGTATTATAGCTTTGTGCAGCCCCAAAAGTTTGTAACGACGCGAAATATTGGTCCTAGACCCACCTTTAAGTATACCGATCGTCATATCTCCGTCCGTCCGTCTGTCCATTATAATTTGTAAACACGATACAGGCCACAGTTATGGGCCAATCTTCACGAATTTTTGCATGTAGGACGGATTCTGGCCAATGAAGACCCCTATTGTTCTTGGTAAAGATCGGTAATATTTAGGGGATGAAATGGACCAAATACTAAATTTTTCTCGGGTTTTCTGGTCGCTCCAGAGGCCGCAACAATGGTCCGAACATCGTGAAATTTTGCATGGAGAAGCGGATCGGGCCAAAGAAAAAGCATGCCAGTTTGGAGAAAGATCGGTCAATATTTAGCGGGTCAAATGGACCCTGACTTTTGTGTGAAAAATGACAAAATTTGTATTCTATGGCGTATATATTTGCCCCTGAAAGACATATACCCGAGAAGTTGATATTATATCCTAGAGGAGTGGTTGACCATTAAATTGAGACCAATTATATTGTGGTATGTGCTCGGATGTGGGAGTTACACCTAAATATTTACAGGTATCTCCGTATTCGTATATTATTTAGTAACCCATTATCAATCTGGAGAGCGGAACTATAGCGCTGATCGCTTTGAAATGTTCCATGAGGTTCTAGTTATGGTCAAGGACAACGCCTATAATTTTCGTTGATGAAGTGGACCGAAGACTTAATTTTTTGTGTTATTTTCGAGTCGATCTATAGACCTCAAATGAAAGCCGCACATCACAATACAACCCACGGTGAATGGAATCTGGACAATACCTGTACTGAATACTCGTAATATTCGAAAATTGTCAGTGTGAAGAAGAGGTGCTGTTTACCTCTAATCGGGCAAGAGGGTGCAAATATCACGAAATATTGCCCAGTCTCGGAATAAACATCCGCAGAAAATTTGAGTTCCGTGGTAGTTGTGTAGGGTATCGTATGGTCGGCCCCGTCCGACTATACTGCTCCGCTCACTGGTTTTTTTTTTTAAATCCTCCAATAAGGCGTGGATTTTTTTGAAGAATATTTTTAAGGTCCTCCTTTCGGTAACCTTCCCACAGGTAGTCGTATGAAATCACATTTCACATTTCTTGGCAAAAGAAATTATACGAGCATATACATAAAATATTTTGTTGATGCGATTAAAGAGCTGATGATAGCATATTTAACATAATTTAAGCAACAGGGGTGGGGTTATTGAAGAGGGAAGGGATTTTGAAAAAGAAAATTAAAATATAAACATTACAACCAAAAATTAAATTTATTACATGATTCTTTTGAGAAAAACAATTTACACCCTCCCTCATGCTACGCCCACAACTTTACACGTTTTCCCCAATCATTTAACAAATTCAAACAAAGAAAAAAATATGTTTTTACTTCTTTGAAATTTTTTTTTTACAAAAAAAAAAAATATTTTTTGCCAAAAATTATTTTCTGTCAGCTCTTTAAATATGATTAATTAGTTCCGCTATATTTTCCTGCACATTACAAGCAAGAAACCGCACTACAACCCACCACCTCTTACCCACATTACAAACCCTTTAGCCACCACTCTGAATTTCAGTTTATTTTAGTTGTTGTTTTTGCATTTTTACATGATCAACATGTCAACGAAAAAAATGAAACAATTAAATTTTAAGACATTTTCATAAATACGCTTTTGACGAAGAAAAAAAAAATAACAACAAATTTGAAACAAAAAATCCTCATCTCAAAAAAAAAACAGAAAAGAAAAGAAACTGACAAAAATTGAGGCATTTTCTAACCAAAAAAAAAAAAACATTTTTGAAAAAAACGCGCCAAAATTTTACATGAAGATATGCAAATATATATATATATATATATGCATATGTATTTAAAAAAACTGTTTCTGGCTGTCATTGTAAGACAACAAAAAATCTATAAATCAACACCAGAGCAAAAAATGAATTAAAAAAATAAATAAAAATAAAGAATTATCATGCATGTGTGCAAAAGACCACCAAGATTACCAATTCTATTAAAAATAGCCAACTGATAAATGCTATTCGAAAATAATGGCAGAGTTTTTTTTACAAAAAAATAAAAAATAAGAAAAAAATAAAATGTACAAATATTCAATGACTAAGTAAATATGGCCTTCATAAGGTCAAGAAGCTAAAAGGTATTTAAAAAATATCTCTAAGTGTAGACATTGGAAGGGTTTTGCCATAGATAGAATAACTTTTAAAAACTTTTAATGAGTAAAAATGTCTTATATCCATAAAAAACTGGTTTTCCGAATCGGTAGGCTTTTCATAAGTTGTCAGTAATTTGTTCTTGATCGGCAGACTTCCATTGATCCTCGAAACAGGTCCATGTTTCGGTGATCGTTTTTTTTAAGGACGAGGAGTTTTCGAAAAATATTTTTTATGACACAATTTTAGGGTCGAGGAATTAAAAAAAAGACTAATTGTTGGGCGCCAGATATAACATGTGGAAACCCAATTTTTTGGATACATTGTAACCAATTGATTTAAATGTCTGTTACATGGCCTACTACATATTTCAGATATAACAATAAAAATATAGCCTCAATAAAAGCTTCAATGTTTTTTTAAATATTCTCTAGAGTTGGGTAGTTCCGGAACGAACTAGTTCGTTGGAACTATTCCGAGAAAGTTCCGGAACGAACTAGTTCATTGGAACTATTCCGAGAAAGGAACAATCGGAACTAGTTCCAGCTCTTTAATTAATATAGTTCCTTTTTCTGATCCCTTTCCTTTTCGATCTCTCTCGTTTTTTTCTTTTCCCTCGTTCTTTTTTTCTGATCTCTTTCCTTTATTCCCATATTCTTCATTCGTTCGTATTTCAAATTAATTCAAGTTAATTTTTTTTAAATATTTTTATTTTACTTATAACCAGTGAGCGGAGCAGTATAGTCGGACGGGGCCGACCATATGATACCCTACACAACATCCACGAAAGTCTAACTTTTTGTGGTTTTATGTTTTGAGGTTGGGCAATATTTGCACCCTCTTGACGGACTAAAGGTCAACAAATATTACTAATATTCAGTACCGCCTTTCTAATTACTTGTCTAGATTCCCTTCACCCTTTGTGTTGTAAAGTTCGGCTATCAATTGTGGCCTATAGATCGGCTCCAAATTACACAAAAAAATAAGTTTTCAGTCCACGTTATCCCAAAACTACTATCTGATCATCACCGAAAATTATGGGTGTTGTCCAGGGACGTACGCAGGGGGCGGCCCAGGGGGCCCGGCCCCCCCCCCCCCGAAATGAAATTTTTTTACAGTAAATTCATGTCTGTAACAGCGATTTTTTTCATTTTGTACTACCGGCCCCCCCCCGAAATGAAATCCTGTGTACGTTGCTGGTGTTGTCCTTGACCATACCTGGATCCTCATGGAAAATTTCAAATCGATCAGCTCTATATTTCCGCCCTCTAGTGCGGTAATGGGCTACTAAATAATATATGAATACGTAACCACCTGTAGATATTTATGTGTAACTACCACATCCGGGTACATACGACAATATATTTGGTATCGATTTAAAGGTCAACCACTCCTCTTTGATATACTATCAACATTTTGGGTCTATGTCCTTCACACAAAAGTCAGGGTCCATTTGACCCGCTTAATATTGACTGATCTTTAACAAAACAGGCACTCTTATTCTTTGGCCCTATCCCCTTCTCCCTGTAAAAATGTTTGGGCCATAATTGCGGCCTCTGGAGCGACCAGAAAAAACAGAAAAAATGTAGTATTTGGTCCATTCCATACCCTAAATATTAACCGATCTTTACCAAAAACAATAGGGGTCTTCATTGGCCAGAACCCATCCTACATCCAAAATTTCGTAAAGATTGGTCCATAGCTGTGGCCTGTATCGTGTTTGCAAGTTATAGTGGACAGACGGACGGACACACATGTCTAGATCGACTCAGCTAGTCGAGATATGACGATCGGTATACTTAAAGGTAGGTCTAGGACCAATATTTCGCGGCGTTACAAACTTTTGGGGCTGCACAAAGCTATAATACCCTGACAACATAGTTGTGTAGGGTATAAAAAAATTATTTTGTGATTATCGTCCTGCAGTTGAATTCTGTAGTTTCATATAGTTTTTGCACAATTTTCAATTTTTGCATTTATTAACAAATCAACACGGAACTATGTGAGCTGAAAAAAAAACAAAAAGCACGATGAAAGAGAGAGATTCAATTGAACTATGTAGGAGTCGGAACTATATGGAGCAAAGGAGCTATTTGGAGCAAAGGAACTATAAAGAACTAACTATATGGAGCAAAGGAACTAGTTCCTTTTTAAAAAGGGAACGAGAAAGATCGATCCGCTAAGTGAACTAGATTGCCCAATTCTCGTATTCTCCAGTATAAACCAATTGTCGAAGCACTTCTTTCCATTTCGATTGAGACCCCATCAAAACGTGTTTTTTTTTAATGCTTCACTGGCTGATCAAAAAAAAGCTGATCCGAGCTGATGTGTGAAGCTTGCCCTGTCATGGTGCACAATATGTCTTGGTGCACAATATGTACCCTTCACCACACTGTGGTACAGGGTATTAATTAAACCTAGCATAGCTCTCTTTATAAGGTTTCAGCACCCTATTCGGTATTTTGGGGGAAATTGGTCACCTGTTTTTAAACAAATTATAATTTGGCATTTTTGGTTCTCATTGGGTGGATTTGCTATTATACAAAATTTAACCTATATTGGTCTTTTTTAGTCCTTCTTTGGTTAAATAATCTCCATACCAAAAATTTTCATCATTGACTCAAGTTTCGGGATAGCCTTCATTATTTGGAATTTTAAAGATTTTGGTCACACTTTTCAATCTAATGAGCTTTAATTTGATATTTTGAGTTATCAATTGATTTATTAAATCTGCCTACCAAAAAAAAAAAAAAAAAATACCATTGCCACATACGAATTTCCGATTGACTTTAGGAATTTCGAATGTCCACGTCATGTATGGAAACGTTATTGCGAGGTTAAACCTACCAAAAATATTTTAATGCAGGTCTTTGAAGGTTTAGCAGAAAAAAATCCCTTTGAAGAAAATTTTTAAAGTGGGCCAATTTTTTCCGCCTCATTTTCGGTATTTTGAAGGTTTTATCCGATTTGCAATTTTCAAATTGTGATCCAAATTTCTCGACTGAAGTGGCTGCTGTTTGGTATTCCGATTTCGCTTAGGATAAAAATATCTTTGCAAGCGCTTTTCAACGTAAATCCACATTTTCCATCGAAGTGGCTGTAATTTGCAATTTTAAGGTCTTAGAGGGAAGGAAAGAAATATTTTTCCAGATTAAAGGCCAATGTTTTAATATCTCCCTCATATAACTGCATCTCTATAAGATGTGGCTGCTATTTTACAGGATCAAAAACACCTTTACAGGAAATTTGTAACGTAGGTTCATTTTTGACATAGCCTCCCCACCCATAAAGGTTTCGCGACATCTTCGATGTTTTTAAAATTTTAGCAGCGGGTTTTTTGTCTGTGATTTGAAAATCTCAGAATGTAGGCCCGTTTTTAGACATATCACCCACATAAAGATCCCCAGCCCATTCTCTCATTTTTAAAAATTTTAGCCCAATTTCCTCACAAAATATGCAGTTGTATGGCTCTCAGGTTATGCAGAATATTTTCGAATGAGATTCAATTTTTGACATAGCCTCCAATTGCAGGGTATTTTTTATTTAAATAAAAAATAACCCGACCTTATAATAACCCGCATTTTCCCAAAGATTTGTGAAACTAAGTTCTTAGAGGGTTAAAAGTAACTAGCAGACTTTGTAACGCCACGAAATATTGGTCTTATTAGTATATCGATCGTTATATGTCGACTAACTGAGATGATATGGACGTCCGTCTGTCCCTTATAATGTGTAAACACAGTACAGGCCACAGTTATAGACCAATTGTTTCGAAATTTTGCAAGTAGTTTCGGTTCAGAAGACCTCCATAGTTTTTGGTAATGATCCGTTATTTGGGGGACTAAAATCTTTATTTTTGTCTGTTTTTCTATTCGCTCTAGAGGCCATAATTATGTACCGAACGTCATTAAATTTTACATGGAGAAGGGGATCTGACCTCTGTTGACCTCTCATTGGTCAGGAGGTTGCAAATATTTGAAATATTACCAAGCCTTGGAATATAGATCCACTGAAAGTTAGCATTCAGTTGTGTAGGATACCATATGGTCCCATCGTACATACTGCTGGTTTTGGTATATCTTCATAATTTGACATTGCCCTCATATTTCATATCTCAACACCATATTCGGTATTTTATTCCCAGAAATTTTTCAAAATAATGGCCCTATTTTTACATAATCCCCAAAAAGGTTTCGTTTTATTTTTTGGTATGTTGATCTGAGGGGTCAATAAATTCTTATATGCTTGTCTCAGGGCATAAACAACCTTCTAGACAATTTACATTGTACCCATAAGAAGGTTATGACCGCCTTAGGAAATTTTGAATGCCCATCGCATGGTAGAGGATATAAATATATCGCCCCTGACGTACTTATAGACATTTTTTATTTTTTATAATTAATTCTCTGTTTTTTTTTTACTTTTTTTAATATTTCATAATTTTTATATTTCTTGTCATCCCACCCTAATATAAAATATTGAATTTGCAATTTTAAAAAGTGAAACAAATTACCTTTTTTTGTTCGTCTAATCTTAAAAATATTCCATACACACAAAGAGTGTGTGTGAGGACTTCCTCTATGTGTGTGCGTGAGTGTATGTGTAAAGTAAAAGTGTCTGTGTGGAAAAGTTTACATCCTTTCGGTAAAGAAAAAATCTTTGTTTAGAAAAATCAACATAACTTTGAAGGTTAAACTATTTGGAAAACACAAACACACAACAACAACATGAAAATCAGGCAGTAGACAAACGACAGACCAACAGATGGATGGATGGATGTTATGGTCAGTGTGAGTCCAATGACAGACATAAAGTAAATGATGATGATGATGATGAAGATGATAATAATGATGTTATGAATTTAAAAAAAAAAAAAAAAAATGGAAGGACGAATAGATTTTGAAAATAAAATTTAATATTTACCTTCTTAGCAGCAGAGTCGAGGAGGAAAGTTTCCTTAACTCTCTTTGCGATGTTTTGTTGTTTTGGGCTTTGCTTGGGTACCGGACACCAAAATCCTTTTTATTTCTTTTCCTTTTACTTTCTATGTCATTTGTTGTTGTTGTTGTTTTGTAGTCCCAAAAAAGGGGTTGATTTTCTTTTTAATGGATATTTTTTTTGTTGATTTCCAAACTTAATTTTTTGCCAATTTCTTTGTAACCTCTTCCTTGGCGAACGAAATTTTGTTTCTTTTTTTTTGACGTTCTCTGGGATTTCTTTTTTGTTTCTTTCTCCACACAAAAAAGGGAAAAGGTGCTGGAGGTTGTTACTCTGGGGTTGTTTGCTTTACTAGTTGGAGTGAGAATCCATAGAGAGGGGGGTAAGCAAGGAGTTAGGGGGGTTACAGCCGTCAACAAACTGATGAACTTTCCATACGTTTTAATGTTTGAAGTGTCAAAAACACGGTTTCTTGAGCATTCGAATTTTGAAATTCTATTCCAAATCCAATTTTTTTAGATTTTTTTTTTGTTCGATTAGATTCTAGTCTCACGCATGACCGGAGAAATGGAAATGCACAACAACAAAATTTGCGTTTGTTTTTTGTTATTCCTGCGAAAACAGCGACAACAGCGTTACGAACAGGGAACCAAGGGGGGCTCAGCGATGCGAACACACGGTTAATGGCAATACCAATAGACTCGACTCGGGAACTCGACAAGACTCACACACGTAGGGTAAAACGAAGGGGAGAAGAGGGGGCAGCGCACAAAACACAAACACTAACCGCAGACAAAAATTTACTGTTATTTATTTTTTTTTCTTTTGGTTTGATGAAAGGGGGGAAATTTCAATAAATTTCCTTTTTTTTGTTTAATTTTTTTTTTAGTTAATTCGTTTTGAAAATTTAGTGTTTTAAGGACTCACAACAATTTCCAAAATTTGTTTGAAATGATATATTTTTTGTTAATTAAATAAATAGTGATTTTTTTAAATAATTTATTTTTTTTGTTTTTTTTTCTAATTTTAATTTTTTTTTTTTGGTATTTTATTTTCTAATATTCGTTTCGTTTTGTTTGGTTGGCTTATTTTTCTAAATGTTGTCTGCACATCCTTAACGTTTGGAGGCTCTGAGCGCGACTAATGCCAAGTTTTGCTCAACGCCGCTAAAAGTACGGACAAAATTAACTAAACACAACTAATGTGTAATGTGAATGCGCTCCCAAAACATATCCAAAAACAAAAAGCATAGACGGCCGACCAAGCGACCGACAGAACAACAACAAAACTGCACTCACACACAAATCACAGGCAAATCTCAACTCATTTCAATTTCTGCACTACAATTTCCCCCCTTCAATAGCACAGCAGCAGAAACAACAACAACACCACCTCCATCACAAACACATAAGGGCGGAGAAGAAACACAACTGCAGCAACGTAAGCGTCAACCTTCTCCACGGGCAGCGGGCTCTCTTCTCTCTGTGACACAAAACTTAATCTAATTTCTAATGCAAAGTGCATTGCAAACAGGCATGCATGGCCAGAGCAGCAGCAGCGGCGCCAGCATCACTGTTCTCTGCTAAACAGCACACACAATCAACACAAGAAAAAAAGCCATCATCATTATATTACTCTCACCATTACGACGTCTCCCCCACAGCAACAACAACAATTGTCGTTTAAATTACACTCCCTCTCAAAGCGGGCAGACAAGAAAGCAAGCATGCATGCTTTTTGTTTTGTTATTCTCCCCCATACAACAAGCACCATCCAGCCAGCATCAACAGTCAGTTGTCCTTTGCATTGTTGTTGCTATTGCTGGCAGCCTCTCATAATTTCCATATGGCGTTGTTAACAAACATTCTTCGGCAAAACTTACAAAAACAACCCCACAATCAGCCAAACCATACTCTCTCCCAACAATTCTTCCCCAAAAATGTTGTTAAGATGCTCGTTGACTTTCTTGTTCTCTCATCTTTATATTATTCTCATTCTTCTTTGGCGCCCTCCAAAAGCAATAACAACACCCCGCCAAAAATGAAATTTCTTTTAACTTTGGAATTTTTAACTAGGTGGCAAGCCATAGCAGTCGGCGGCATTCATTGGTGCGCCGTCGTGTGTGTTTTCCTTTTGTAGGCATTTATGTAATGTTTAGCCCCATCTTATCAGGCAGGGATGGAAATGTGTAATTTTAGATTTAATTACACTTTGGGGAATAAAAATTAAAATTGATGGGAAATTTAAAGGAAGTGTTTCTCAGACACTGACAATTTTAGTGAGAGTGTTAAAGGCTGAGAATTGAAAACTTTATTTTTTCTCTAGAGAAAGAAACAACGGAAGGAACTGATTTAAAGTTTGGTTTATAGTGGATTTTAAATGATAATTTGTTCAAAGACAGGCAAAGGTAAAAGTGTGGATTTTTTTCGAGAACTAGCAGAGAAATAATCACTCGGATTTTTAAAAATTTAGATTTCAAAGATTTTCGGTGAGAGATTAATTTATATTAACATTAGTACATGGTACAAAATGGTGTGCCAATTGGACAGACTTTGGTTCTTTCGCTCACAACTTACATAAAAACGGAAGAAAATATATATATGGGCGCTATATCTAGATGTGAACCGATTTCCATGAAGCTTAACACACGACATGCTAGACATGCCAAATAAATTTGGTGTACCACATTTCATCGAAATCGGATTATAAATGTGACCTGTACATTGTTTACAATTTAACATCAACAGACGGTCGGACGGACATGCATAAATCGACTTAGAAAGTGATTCTATGCATATTCTCAAAAGGAACCATGGGTCTATAAAAATGCCAGATTATTTTTCAATAATAATGCAATTAGTCGGTGAAAAAAAGAGGTAATTTATTTTTGATGACATGAATTTTGAAACAATTTTGAATCAATTAAAAGGTTTTATTAACCAGGTTTTATTATTCGCTTTATATAATGTACATTTTTTTTATCAATGAGTTTTCGGATTTTGGTTCACATTAGACATTTCATTGCATGATATTGGATTTATAAATATGGAAATGTTTGAACATTTGCGGGTCAGGTATCTGATGATGTGGGCCGATGGGTCCCGTCTTCTTACTTGATCTAGGATTGGTAAAGAAAATACGTTGTGCAAAGTATCCTGCAAATTGGGCATTGTACAGCACATTGGGCATTGAGCTTGATATTGGATTTATAAATATGGAAAATTTTGATCAATTCTGGGGGAGGTACCAGAAGTAGTGTACCAATGAGTCCCATCTTCGGACTTGATCTAGTAACGATAATAGGTTGTACAAAGTTTGGTTCAAATCGGATAGTCCGTTCGCATGATATTATAAAATTAATTTTAACACAATTTTGACCATTTTGTGAGAGAGTTGCAAGAAGTAGTGAACCGATATTTCCCATCTTTGAACTTAAACTAAGTTTGGAAGAAATCGACGAAATTGGTTGCTCCTTTCGAGATTCATTGTGCGAACCAGCCGGTCAGACGGACGGATAGTCATTTGTAAATCGACTCCAAATTGTCTGAAACCCAAAGAAACATGGGGTCTACAACCAATATTTTGATGAGGCATATTTTCACTGTATCAAATTGTATATATTTATGTACCATAGACCACACCACGGATATAAGAACATCCAAAAAAAAAAAAAAACCGAGAAATTTGTTATTATAGGCGGGGTTTTCTTATATGAAAGTATTTTATATAGAAAAACTGTGTGTGTGTGTTTTTCTTATATAATATGTTCTTATACCCGTGGTCTACGGTACCCTCAGGCATAAGGCTGACACAAGCCCATCGTTTAGGCATAGAGGATATTTTGGGGGGATTCAAATATAATTTTTGGGGGAATTGGGAAGGCCAAAAAGAGAACTTCATCGAATTGTTCAGAAACCATTTATCTTTTCTTCTTTCTCCTATGTCATGATCACGTTTTTTAATATATCCCGATACATGGAACTATCACTATTTCCATCAATTTTATGAATTGGTCCAATCTTTTGCCTCGGGAAACAACGTTGCAATATTTAGGACTAATGCGGCGCCCATTTAGAAAACGCCTTATGCCATTTGAAACCTTAAAATTGAACTAGAATCAGAAAATAGCACAGTTCATTTTTGGACACTCCAGTTGAGATGAGCATTGACGGAGTTAAGTCTTTTTTATTTTTGATGAAATACAAGTTTTTTGGTCTTTTGAAGTGTTGGCACATTTTAAACCCAATTGGCTGTAATCGGGTATTTTCGGTACTTATTGTACAGCATTCCAGGTTTTGGGGTGTGGGGTAAAGTGTTCTTCGACGGAATGGACTGTAATTTTTTATTTCTGGTTCAGGAACTTATATATAGAATTCTAACTTCTTGCACCAGAAATAAAAAAAATAGTTTAAACGAGCAATGATAAGTTTTTCTATTATTGAACTTTAACCCTGAAGTGTGTCCAGACTAAACAAATAAATTAAGATTATATCAAAAATATTATTTATAATTTCTCAAAATTTTTGGACGGAATCCCCCCTCCCTCTGAAAATTTCTCAAAGATCTTCTAACAGTATCTTTATGACTTCAAATCTCACTCGTCGACCTCAAAAGATACTTTAGATCCTTTTGAAAAGTTTAAAGCAATTAAAATATTCATGACATACTTTTCTCTACGATGCTCCGATCGATTTTGGGTATTTCGAATGTCGACCCCATGGTGGGGGTATCAAAAATTCGTTCCAGCCAAACATTACGACGTTTTCATTTGCTTTAATTTTAAGGACATTTTATAGGCATTGTAATATTTTGTAAATCATTAATTCTTAATTTTAAAATGTATATTAAAATATCACTAGAATTTAATATTTTTTCAGAAAACTTCCTTTCTATAAAAAATTTTTCAGTTTATTTAAGGTCAATTTTAAAGGCTTATTGATATTTTTCGAAATAATTATTCATTTATTTTTATCGTTATTCTATACTGTAAATTTGGTTTTAATCCTTATTAAAATGATTATAAATTATTGAAAATTCTTAATCACTTTTGTCTTTATTATATTTCTTCAAACAAACCAAGCCATTAACAATTATCATCATTAAATTCCTTACAAATAAACAACTCCCATCAATGGCGCCGTTTATCACAGTGTCACAAAACAACAACAACAAAAAGCTCTTTCCTATATTTTTCTTAAAATTCGCCTCTCTGCCCAAGCACGCACAAAAAAAACAACAACAGAGTCACACAACAGTTGAGTGTCTCATCGTTGTTGTTGCTGTGTCGTCGTCGTCGTCGATTCTCCTCATTAATTACAATTATGTGGCTGTCGTTGTTGTCCTCCTCATCGTCGTTGTCGTCGCCATCACCATCGTTGACTCTTTATCGTAGTTCGTACTTTTTGTTTTGATATCAAACAAAAATCACATTGCAGAGCATCATCATCATCTCTTCGGTTGGCAGAGAACAACAGTTCTCTGAAAGTTTACGACGGAATGTTGGATGAATAATTCTCTGTTGTTGTGTGATGTTGTCGTCGTCTGTTGTCTTGTTTACAACGAAGTCATCTCTGCTGCCGGCATCTGAGTGACGACGACGACTACACGATTGAATGTTGGTTGGTGTGCTTGCTTGCCTTTGTGCAGAAATGCATTTTGTTTGTAGGAAAAGTTCTCTCCACACAGAATGTGCTCCGCTCTTTGCAAATCTCCCCCCTTTGGATGTGGAATTGTAACACATGTACGATTGGTGGGGATGTGTGTGTGTGCGTGTGGCTACGTGAAGCTGTGATGTTTCTTTTTTTTTTGGCTTTGCATTTCTAGCGCCGCTGACTGATGTTTGAACGAACAAAAAAAGAAAGCAACAACAAAAAACCAACAGCCACACACATTGACTGTTGAGTGCGTTGAGCATTGGTGTGTTTTTTCCTGGTTTTATTTTTCTTTAGGATTCCTGTTGTTTATCCTGTTTTATGCGTGCTGGCGTGCGTGAGTGAGCCTTGTTGTTGTTTTTGTTCGTGGGGGAGTTGGGTTAGAGCTCTATCCACCATTTTTTTACTGCATTTGTGTGCGTGTTGTGTGGTGTTATCCTTGTTTTTGTGCTTTTTTGTTGTATAACAAAAATACACAGAGTCAACGGTGGCTGTGCGTTTTTTTGCCGTCGTCGTCGTTGTTGCTGTTGTTTTTGCGTTGGATTTTTGCCGATGTCGTTATATTTTTTTGCTGTTGTTTGATTTTTGTTGCTACTGCTGTTGTTGTTGTTTTTGTTTTTTGGCGTTTGTGTATCCAACAACGTACGCCTATTTTAGAGACAGTTTTTTTCCTAGTTTTTATTGTTGTTGTTGTTTATGAAAATAGTTGGTTTTGTTGTTTTTTCCCTCTATTTCTATTTCTAGTTGGTATAATAAAATGTTTTTAAATTTTATATATATTTTTTTGATTGTAAAGGAATTGAATTTAAATAAAATGAGGAATGTAATTTAACAATTAATTATAATTATTCTTGGAAATTATTTATCTCGGGAAGGTGATTTATTTTTCAACCCTTGGAAATTGGAATTTTTCAAAAATTTGTATTTCAAAAATTTATTTTCAAATTATTATTTCAATTACCTTTACAGCTCATCACCATGTTACCTTCCATCAGTAGCTTCCATAAATAGCCACAATTTTAAATTATTTTCAAAATTCTTAAATACCACACACTTTCACATCCTCCCTTGCCGCTCCCGCTCCCTTAATAAGATCAATTTTATTTTAAACGATGAATAACATTTTTTTTTCTATTTTTGAACTTTAACCCTGAAGTGTGTCAAGAAGATCATATCGAAAATTAGTTCTAATTTTTCAACACTTTTGGTCGGAGCCACCCCTAAAAAAACCGTCTCAAAGACCTTCGAACAGCATCTTTATGAGTTCAAATCTCACTCGTTGACCTCAAAGGGGCTTAAGGGAAACCCAATGAATAAAGAATTTGTTTATGTGTGTGAGTGTGTGTAATTGTGTTGTCTGTGACATGTTGTCATGCTTAGCGGTGTGTTTTTCATCTCTAAGATGCTTAAGTGTCCTTTGTTAGATATTGAGTATTGAAGAGAATATTCAATTCAATTTTATGCAAAACAAGATGTGTTTTGTTTGTCTTCCTATTTCTTCTACTAATTTGTTTATAGTACATACTTAAGATCCTTGAGATCCTTTTTTTTTGGAGAGTATTAACATACAAATAAAGGAATTTGTGTTATAGAAAAAGAGAGCCAATAATTTGTTAATTTTTTTTTTTCAATTATTCAGAACACACTTTTGTCAAGAGGAGATTTAGAGTTTCAATTTTTTTTTTTCAAAGGATATCTTGAGTTTTTAAGGCGATTTGCTAGCTATTTGTCATTTTTTCTTTTATAATATTTTTTTGTGTAAAAAATATGCCAAAATAAAACATCTTTATTTTTTAAATATTGTATCTTGTGGAAGCTAATGAGGTTTGTATTATTCTGAGAAAAAAAGGATATGGGATTTCGAAAATATATTTTTGGTCTGAAAAAATACATATTTTTTTCAAGATAATACAAAGAGCGTGTTTTTAAGGTTTTTTGAACAACGAATAGAATTAAGAAAAAAAACTTGAAATATATTTTTTCGAGGGACCAATGGACTTTAAACATTAGGAGATGTTTAAAGTCAGACAGTCGTGAATTAAAAAAAAATGCCTTAAGGACTAACTCAAACGTGTACTAAAAAAATATTGGCCTAAAGGACTATGACAAGCGAGGATTTAAAAACAATATACTTCCTTAAAGGACATATTCGATCATGGGTTAAAAATACCCAATGGACAACGAGCGTAGATTAAAAAAAAAATTCCTAGGATCTGAAGAGGGGGAAATATGTTTAAAGGACTTTCCATTAGAGTCTGGATTTATTAAAGAAGATTTTCACAAGGACTTGCATATCCATATAATATTTTTAAAAGGACTTCCCAGAAATAGCCTGGATTTTAAAAATACTTTTACAAAGGATTCAATTTCAATCAGAAAGGTTGATTTAAAAAAAATATATATTTTTTAATGGACCTTCAAACTTAGGCTTAGATTTTTTTTTTAAAGAAAATGTATTAAGGACCTTCCATCTGTAGCATGGAATTGCTGAAAAATATTTTTCCCAAAGTAAATTCTATCAGAAGCAGTAGTTCGTTTAAAAGAATATTGCATTTTTATTAAATTTTTTTCCAAAGGACCTTCCATAAGAAATGTGGTTTTTTTAAAGAATAGTTTTCAAAGGACCTTTTTCTGAGACTTGTATTTTTAAAGGAAGAGTTTTAAAGGACCATCCGTCCGGGCCGTGGTTTTTTAAGGAATATTTGTTTTAAAGTTTTTCTTTTTTAAAAAAGTTTTTCTTAATTTTTTTCATAGGCTTTCCATCTGAGGTGTAATTTTTTATTGAATATTTTATTACAAAGGATCTTCTATCAAAAACGTGTATTTTTTATTGTTTTTTAAAGGACCCTACATCTGAGGCGTAGATATTTTTAGAAGAATACCTTTTCAAAGGATTTTCTAGCAGAAGCTTGGATTTTTTTAAAAGAATATTTTTTTAAAGGACCCTATATATGAGTCGTAGATTTTTTTAAAAGAATATTTTTCAAAGGACCCCCTATATGAGTCGTAGATTTTTTCAAAATAATATTTTTTAAAGGACGATCTATCTGTGGCGTGGATTCTTTAAAAATTATATTTTTCAAAGGAACTTCCATCTGAGGCGTGGGTTTTTTAAAAAGAATATTTTTTCAAAGGACGCTCCATCTGAGGCGTCGATTCTTTAAAAATTATATTTTTCAAAGGCGTAGATTTTTTAAAAATAATATTTTTTCAAAGAACCTTCCATCTGTGGCGTTGATTTTTTTTCAAAGGACGCTCCATCTGAGGCGTGGATTTTTTTAAAAAATAATATTTTTTCAAAGGACCCTCCATCTGAGGCGTGGATGTTTTAAAAAGAATATTTCTTCAAAGGACCCTCCATCTGAGGCGTGGATGTTTTAAAAAGAATATTTTTTCAAAGGACCGTCCGTCTGAGGAGTGGATTCTTTAAAAATAATACTTTTCAAAGGACCTTCCATCTGAGGCGTGGATTTTTTAAAAATAATACTTTTCAAAGGACCTTCCATCTGAGGCGTGGATTTTTTAAAAATAATACTTTTCAAAGGACCTTCCATCTGAGGCGTGGATTTTTTAAAAATAAAACTTTTCAAAGGACCTTCCATCTGAGGCGTGGATTCTTTAAAAAATATATTTTTCAAAGGACCTCCCATCTGAGGCGTGGATTATTTAAAAATTATATTTTTCAAATGACCTTCCATCTGAGGCGTGGATTTTTTAAAAATAATACTTTTCAAAGGACCTTCCATCTGAGGCGTGGATTTTTTAAAAATAATACTTTTCAAAGGACCTTCCATCTGAGGCGTGGATTTTTTAAAAATAATACTTTTCAAAGGACCCTCCATCTGAGGCGTGGATTTTTTAAAAATAATACTTTTCAAAGGACCTTCCATCTGAGGCGTGGATTTTTTAAAAATAATACTTTTCAAAGGACCTTCCATCTGAGGCGTGGATTTTTTAAAAATAATATTTTTCAAAGGACCTTCCATCTGAGGCGTGGATTTTTTAAAAATAATACTTTTCAAAGGACCTTCCATCTGAGGCGTGGATTCTTTAAAAATAATATTTTTCAAAGGACCTTCCATCTGAGGCGTGGATTTTTTAAAAATAATACTATTTCAAAGGACCTTCTATCAGAAGCTTGGATTTTTTTAAAGAATGCAGAAGCGTAGATTTTTTATACCCTTCACCACACTGTGGTACAGGGTATTATGTCTTTGTGCATATGTTTGTAACAGGCAAAAATAATCGAGATAGACCCATGGTTCCTTTTGAGAATATGCATAGAATCACTTTCTGAGTCGATTTACGCATGTCCGTCTGTCCGTCCGTCCGTCCGTCCGTCTGTCCATGTTAAATTGTAAACAAAGTACAGGTCGCATTTATGATCCGAATTGGATGAAATTTGGCATAGGTCACTTATTTGGCCCAAGGACGAACCCTATTGAAATTGGGAAAAATCGGTTCAGATTTAGATATAGCTCCCATATATATATTTAACCGATTTAATGTAAACAGTCCCTATATAACTTTCGATTTGCACGAAATTTAGTACAGCCTAATCATTTAGGTCTAGAATGATGTCTGCCAAGTTTCGTGAAAATCGGTTAGATATAGCTCCCATATATAGTTTCGTCCGATTTCATGTAAATGGTGCCCCAAAGTCCCTATATATCTTTTGATTTGCACGAAATTTGGCATAACGTACTAAATTAAGCCTAGAGTGATGTCTGCCAAGTTTCGTGAAAATCGGTCCAGATTTAGATATAGCTCCCATATATAGTTTCGTCCGATTTCATGTAAATGGTGCCCCAAAGTCTCTATATATCTTTCGATTTGCACGAAATTTGGCATAACGTACTGAATTGAGTCTAGAATGGTGTCTGCCAAGTTTCATGAAAATCGGTCCCGATTTAGATATAGCTCACATATATAGTTTCGTCCGATTTAATGTAAATGGGGCCCCAAAGTCCCTATATATCTTTCGATTAGCACGAAATTTGGTACAGCCTAATCATTTAGGTCTAGAATGATGTCTGCCAAGCTCCGTGAAAATCGGTCAAGATTTAGATATAGCTACCATATATAGTTTCGTCCGATTTCATGTAAATTGTGACCAAAATCCATATATATCTTTCGATTTGCACGAAATTTGGCATAACGTACTGAATTGAGCCTAGAGTTATGTCTGCCAAGTTTCGTGCAAATCAGTCCAGATTTAGATATAGCTCCCATATATAGTTTCGTCCGATTTCATGTAAATTGTGCACCAACATCCATATACATCTTTCGATTTGCCCGAAATTTTGCACAACGTACTGAATTGAGCCTAGAGTGATGTCTGCCAAGTTTCGATAAAATCGGTCCATATTTCTATATAGCTCCCACATATAGTTTCGTCCGATTTCATGTAAATGGTTCACCAAAGTCGCTATATATCTTTCGATTTGCACGAAATTTGGCATAACGTACTGAATTGAGCCTAGAGTGATGTCTGCCTTGTTTCGTGAAAATCGGTCCAGATTTAGATATAGCTCCATTTTATTATAGATTGATTTTATGTAATTGACGCACCAAGGAACCAATAGGAACAAAACGTTCTAAAGTTAGTATAACCTAACCTGTGACAAGTTTGTTTGAAATCGCTTAATATGTGGATATAGCTTACATATATTTTTTCGCACGATATCAAGCAAATTGGGCATCATACTCCTCATGTTAGTCAGATTGACATCAAATTTTGCACAACGTACAAAATTGAGCATAGAATTGTAGTTGTAGAAGTACAGACATAGTCAACCGGATGACCTATTTATATTTGTTTGAAGTCGATTTACACACTTTATGGACAAATCTAGGTAGATTCACATTTAGATAAATATCACATATTTTATTTCATCCAATTTCATGTTAATAGTCCTGTTTAATGTACCCATAGTGGTGAAGGGTATCCTAGAGTCGGCCCCGTCCGACTTTACTACTTTCCTTACTGGTTTAAACAGGTCCTTTGGAGTATGGACCTTCCATAAGAAGCATTGATTTTACTAAAGGTTATTTTTTCCAAATAACTCACAATCGTAAATTTTTTAACATTTTTTCCTTTCTTTTCTTCCATCTAAGGCGAGGATTTTATAAGGAAATTCTTTCAAAGGACATTCAAATTGAGGCATGCTTTTTTTAAGGAACCACCATAAGAAATTTGGAGGTTTTTAGGAAGCTGGGATTTCTTATGGAATATTTCATCAAAGGACATTCCATAACAAGCATGGATTTTTTGCCTCCTAGATTCCTTCAAATACATTTTTTTAAAAAATATTCCAATTTTTTTTAAATTTTATTTATTTTTTTTTTTTTTTGAATTACAAGCAAATGTTTTTTTTTATAATAATAACCATTGTTGTGTGGGTGTAGTTGTGTGCGGCGTGTGAAATGGAAACAATCATTAAAATGATTTACTAGGACATTCAACAAAAGTATGTGTGTGTGTGTGTATGAGTGTGCGTTATTGCGAGAGAATTATGCAAATAAACCATAGAGAAATAACGCTGCCTATTTCCTCTATCCTCGCTCTCTCTCTCTCTCTCTGACTGGCCAAAAAATTATCTAAACAATAGCAACATTCAAAATATTTAACACACAAATAACAACAACAACACCCACACAATGGTCGGTCACTTAAGCAGTGTGTGATTGCCACATTGTGTATGTGTGTGCGTCGTGTCCTGTCTGTCTGTCTGTTAGTCGGTCAGATTTTACAGGTAATTACGTGTACACAGATCATTGAAGATTTAAACTAAACCGGATTAGAAATTTTCACTGTACCGGATTTAAATTGTGAATTTTTACGGTCAGCGACAGGATTTAACCGCCGAAAGGATTAACGTCAATGTCGCGCTCGCGTACACACATCCACACCGAACCGCATTTTTTGTCTACCTAAGCTACCTGCTCAGCGTTTTTATTCATTAATCCATCCATCGTCGATCCAGTGATCCGCCCACTTTGGAAAACTGCTCCAGATTTAAAATGCGTTTGTGCACGCTAATCTGATCTCTTGTGCTAACGTAACGCCTCTCTAATCTCCAATTTACATGTAAATATTTAAGCCCGCATAGAAAAGTCACCGTACGCGGAGTGGTGCTCAAGGAGGAGGGGGATTTAAATTTTGTTTAGTCTTCTGCTTGATCCTGATCTCTCACGTAACATGTGCTCATCGGCTTGTGAGCCCGGCTTGTGAGTAATGGGATCAGTGAATAAGTCTGCTGAGATCAACGAAGGATTGTACCGTGCCTGATCAGCCTGATTAACGCTGTGATTTACACAAAAATTATGTCAAATCATTAGCGTCATCGCGAAACGCCAAGAAAAGTTAATCACTCCACTTAGTCGCCGAAGTAGCCGTGGATTAACTTCACAACAGAAGGCAAAAAAGTAAAAGCCCATTCCAAATTGGCCAGATTTCTTAAGTAGGGGGTAAGACCTTAATTATCGATAACAAAAATACCTTAAAGAGGGCATTAGTCAGAGCGGGGGGATTAGAAAATTTGGAAAATAGTTAGGAGGAAAAAAAATGTACCAAAACAAATCTGGCCTGTTAGAATATTTATCTATGGGAATATTGAATATTTTAAAGAATTTACAAATAAAAAATTATGATTAAAAAAAAATAAATAATATGTATAGATATGATAGCCCTTCAAATAAATTTTAAAATATCATACCCATATTTTTAAAAATTTATTTGAAGGGTTATTAAAGAAATTTTTAAAATAATTTATTTGCAGGCATATCGGAGATTTAGGGATGCCATAAATTTTTAAATAATTACTATTTTAAAGGTCTATTACAGGAATTTTTAAAATAATTTATTCCAAGGACTTTCAGAGCCATAAGTGTGTTTTTATAAAATTTGTTTCGTTTTCCCTCGGGCCACCCCCCTGCGTACGTCCCTGATCAGAGCCATAAGCGTGGATTTTTTAAATAAATTATTTCAAGAACTGTCAGAGCCTTAAACCTGATTTTTGTAAATAAAGTATTTCACGGACTATCAGAGCCTTAAACCTGAATTTTTTAAATAAATTATTTCAAGGACTATCAGAACTATAAGCGTGGATTTTTTAAATAAATTATTTCAAGGTCTATCAGAGCCATAGGCGTGGATTTTTTAAATAATTTATTTCAAGGATTATCAGAACCATAAGCGTGGATTTTTTTAATAAATTATTTCAGGGACTAACAGAACCAGAAGCGAGGATTTTTGAAATAAATTATTTCAAGGACTATCTGAACCATAAGCGTGGATTTTTTAAATAAATTATTTCAAGCACTATCAGAATCATAAGCGTGGATTTTTTAAAATAAATTATTCCAAGGACTTTCAGAGCCATAAGTGTGTTTTTATAAAATTTGTTTCGTTTATTCTCGGGCCGCCCCCCTGCGTACGTTCCTGATCAGAGCCAGAAGCGTGGATTTTTTAAATAAATTATTTCAAGAACTATCAGAGCCTTAAACCTGATTTTTGTAAATTAAGTATTTCACGGACTATCAGAGCCATAGGCGTGGATTTTTTAAATAAATTATTTCAAGGACTATCAGAACCATAGGCGTGGATTTTTTAAATAAATTATTTCAAGGACTATCAGAGCCATAGGCGTGGATTTTTTAAATAAATTATTTCAAGGACTATCAGAGCCATAGGCGTGGATTTTTTAAATAAATTATTTCAAGGACTATCAGAGCCATAGGCGTGGATTTTTTAAATAAATTATTTCAAGGAATATTTAAGCCAGAGGCGTGGATTTTTAAAATAAATTATTTCAAGGACTATTATAGACAGAGGCGTGGATTTTTTAAATAAATTATTTCAAGGACTATCAGAGCCATAGGCGTGGATTTTTTAAATAAATTATTTCAAGGACTATCAGAGCCATAGGCGTGGATTTTTTAAATAAATTATTTCAAGGACTATCAGAGCCATAGGCGTGGATTTTTTAAATAAATTATTTCAAGGACTATCAGAACCATAAGCGTGGATTTTTTAAATAAATTATTTCAAGGACAATCAGAACCATAAGTGTGGATTTTTTAAATAAATTATTTCAAGGACTATCAGAGCCATAAGAGTGGATTTTAAAAGGATCGGAGGATTTTTTAAAATAATTTATTTCAAGACTATCAGAGCCATAAGCGTGGATTTTAAAAGGATCGGAGGATTTTTTTAAATAAATTATTTCAAGGATTGTCAGAGCTATATATATAATTTTTAATTTCTTATGTTATAAACCAGTAGTTTTTTTAATTATAAAATATCCTTTTAAAGAACATATAATTACTTATACAATCAAAACACATAAATACACATCTATATACTTAGTATGTATATCTGTAGGGTATCATTATTATAATATAAAATCAAAGAGCAGCGAAAAAGTAGAATGAGGTGGAATAGATCCTGCAATACAAAACCTATTTTTAAAAAAAAAATTCTAATTAATATTGCTTAAATATTTACTTTTCCATATACATAGACATACACATACACACACATATATACAAAACATTCATCATCATTATAAATATTATTAGTTGCTAGTTTAATAATATACACACACACATACACAAACACACGCATATGTACTTATACAAATAATTGTGAATACAATTTATATCCATTGATACACCCACCTATGACAAACAAAAATGAAAGGAGTTAAACTACCGCCCCTCCCCCACATTTTGGGGTTGAGATTTAATTATGGTAAGACATTTTGTATATAAAGGAAATCTACTTGTCGAAGTTGGACTTTGAGGGTGTTATTAACAATACATTATGTAGTTTAATGTTAGTTAATCATTTCAAAAGAAAATTTTTAATTGATTTTGTTTTTGGAAATTATTTGAAAGGATGATTTTCAAAGGAAAATGTATGTATAGAAAATTAGATGAGGTCTTCCAAGGATAGACAGGTGAAATATCTATACTAAAATCCTTGGTAATTCTAGAAACATCTTGTTGTTTGAAGCAGGTTTATTATTAGAGGCATAAGCGTGGATTTTAAAATGAAATTGTTTCAAGGACTTTCAGAGCCATAAGTGAGGGTCTTTTAAATGATTTATTTCAGGACTGTCAGAGCTATAAGCGTGGACTATTTAAATAAATTATTTCAAGGACTATCAGAACCAGAAGCGTGGATTTTTTAAAAAAAATCAAGGACTTTCAGAGCCATATCGTGTGGATTTATTAAAAAAATCAAGGAGTTTCAGAGCCATTTCGCGTGGATTTTTTGAATCAATTATTTGTAGGACTTTCAGGATCAAAGGCGTGGATTTTTTAAATAAATTATTTCAAGGACTAACAGAACCCGGAGCGAGGATTTTTTTTAATAAACTATTTCAAGGACTATCAGAGCCATAACTTGGATTTTTTAATAAATTAATTCAAGGACTAACAGAACTATAAGCGTGGTCTATTTAAGTAAATTATAAAAAGGACTAACAGAACAATTAGCGTGGATTTTTAAATAATTTTTTTCGGAACGGAAATCGTGATTTTTTTAAAATAGTTTATTATAAGGGCCTTCCGAACAATATGCCTGACGTTTTTTTTTTTAATATCGCGTGGATTTAATAAAAAAAAAATCAAGGACTTTCAGAGCCATATCGCGTGGATTTTTTGAATCATTTATTTGTAGGACATTCAGGATCAAAGGCGTGGATTTTTTAAATAAATTATTTCAAGGACTATCAGAGCCATAAGCGTGGATTTTTTAAATAAATTATTTCAAGGACTAACAAAACCAGAAGCGAGGATTTTTTAAATAAATTATTTCAAGGACTATCAGAGCCATAGGCGTGGATTTTTTAAATAAATTATTTCAGGACTGTCAGAGCGTGGATAAGCGTGGACTTTTTAAGTAAATTATAAAAAGGACTAACATAACCATTAGCGTGGATTTTTAAATAATTTTTTTCGAAACGGAAATCGTGATTTTTTTAAATAGTTTATTATAAGGGCCTTCCGAACAATATGCCTGACGTTTTTTTTTAATATCGCGTGGATTTATTAAAAAAAATCAAGGACTTTCAGAGCCATATCGCGTGGATTTTTTGAATCATTTATTTGTAGGACTTTCAGGATCAAAGGCGTGGATTTTTTAAATACATTATTTCAAAGACTATCAGAGCCATAAGCGTGGATTTTTTTAATAAATTATTTCAAGGACTAACAGAACCAAAAGCGAGGATTTTTAAAATAAATTATTTCATGGACTATCAGAGCCATAAGCGAGGATTTTTTAAATAATTTATTTCAGGACAGTCAGAGCTATAAGCGTGGACTTTTAAAGTAAATTGTGAAAAGGACTAACAGAACCATTAGCGTGGATTTTTAAATAATTTTTTTCCGAACGGAAATCGTGATTTTTTTTAAATAGTTTATTATAAGGACCTTCCGAACAATAAGCCTGACGTTTTATTTAATAACTTGATTTGAAGAACTATCAGAGACATAAGTGTGGATTTAAAAAAAAAATTAAGACTATAATCATGGATTTGTTAAAGAAATTTTTTTTAAATACTATCAGAGCCCAAAAGGACCCCCCGAACAATAAACCTATCGTTTGTGTCGTTTTATTTCAAGAACTATCGGCGTCATAACTGTGGATTTTTAAATAATGACTTTTAATGACTATAAGCTCGATTTTTATACCCTACACAACTATGTTGTCAGGGTATTATAGCTTTGTGCAGCCCCAAAAGTTTGTAATGCCGCGAAATATTGGTCCGTGAAATATTGGTATACCGATCGTCTTATCTCAACTAGCTGAGCCGATCTAGACATTTGTGTCCGTCCGTCCGTCTGTCCATTATAATTTGTAAACACGATACAGTCCACAGTTATGGACCAATCTTCACGAAATTTTGCATGTAGGATGGGTTCTGGCCAATGAAGACCACTATTGTTTTAGGAAAAGATCGGTTAATATTTACGGGATGAAATGAACCAAAAACGTTATTTTTGTCGGTTTTTCTGGTAGCTCCTGAAGCCGCAATTATGACCCAAACATCGCACGGAAAAGGGGATCGGGCCAACGAATAAGCATGCCTGTTTTGATAAAGATCGGTCAATATTTAGCGGGTCAAATGGACCCTGACTTTTGTGTAAAAAATGACAAAATGTGTATCCTATAGCGTATAGATTTACCCCTGAAGGACATAGACCCGAGAAGTTGATAGTATACCCAAGATGACACCCTTTATATTAATGGACCGTAAACCTATTTTTTTCGAGTCGATCTGCAGGCCACAATTGAAAGCCGAACATCACAAAACAACTCACGTTGAAGGGAATCTGGACAAGTAATTAGAGGGATGTACTGAATTTTAGTACTATGTGTTGGCCTCTAGTGGGTCAAGAGGGTGCAAACATCGCGAAATATTGCCCAAGCTCAGAATGTGGTACCACAGAAAGTTAGATGTTCATGGAAGTTGTGTAGGGTATCATATGGTCGGCCCCATCCGACTATACTGCTCTGCTCGCTGGTTTTAATATTTTATTTGAGGAATAACAGAACCATAAGTGTGGAATTTTAAATACAATATTAAAAGGACTATCAAAGCCATAAGCAAGGATTTTTTTCATAAATAGTTTTAAGGACTATAACCGTGGATTTTTAAAATAAAAATTTTCAAGGACTATCAGAGCCATAATCGTGGAGTAAAAAATGTATCAAGAACGATCAGAGCTATAAGCGTACATTTTTTAAACAAACTATTTCAGGGACTATCTAAGCCATAAGCGATGATTTTTTTAATAATTAATTTTAAGGACTATAAGCGTAGAGTTTTTTCAATGAGCGTGGACTTTTTTAAATATGTTCCTTTTCTTCAAGGCCATTTGAAAGTATGAGTGTATTATTAAAATAAGGTTTTATTGCATAGAAGATCAGAAGGTCTTCTTCAATAGATGATCCACATAAATCCCATCCACGCCCGAAGAATTTTTCGAAAAAAGGGCTTATATAGAAGGTAAACAGATCTTCTTCAGAAGGTCTTCTTCTGTTAAAGATCAACAGATCTTTTGTCATAGAAGACCAGAGTGTCTTCTGTCATAGATGACCAGAAAGTCTTCTGCCATAGAAGACCAGAAGATATTTTGCCAATAAAGTAGACCAAACATCTTCAGCTATAGTTGATCAGAACGTTTTCTTCAATAATTGACTCGAAGGGTTTCTTCTATAGAAGATCAGAGGGTTTTCTTCGGTAAATGACTCGAAGGATTTTTTGAGAGAAGGCCAGAAAGACTCCTTTAATTATTGGCCCCGAAGGGTTTTTTCCATAGCAGACGAGAAGGTATTTTGCCAATAAAGAAGACCAAACATCTTCAGCTCTAGTTGATCAGAACGTCTTCTTCAATAATTGACTCGAACGGTTTCTTTTATAGAAGATCAGAGGGTTTTCTTCGGTAAATGACCCGAAGGATTTTTTGATAGAAGGCCAGAAAGACTCCTTTAACAATAGACCCGAAGGGTTTTTTTCCATAGCAGACCAGAAGCTATACTTTCCATAGCAGACCAGAAGCTATACTTTCCATAGCAGACCAGAAGCTATACTATAGAAGGCCAGAACACATTCTTCTACAGTAGGCCCGAGGATTTTCTTCTATATCAAAACCCAAAAGAACATCAAAGGGGTTTCTTCGGTAAATGACCCGAAGGATTTTTTGATAGAAAGCCAGAAAGACTCCTTTAATAATGGAGCCAAAGGTTTCTTTTTATAGCAGACCAGAAGCTATACTTTCATAGAAGTATAAAAGATATTATCCTATAGATGACTCTATGCTATAGGTGACTCACTATAGAACGTCAGAACTTATTCTTCTATAGTAGGACCGAAGATTTTATTCTATATCAAAACCCAAAATTCTCCCTCTATGGTAGACCAGAAAATCTTCTTCCATAGAAGACTCGAAATTCTTCCACCAATGTTTTCCTTCTATAGAAAATCGAATGGTGTCAATGAGTCTATGTAAAAACAAATAATTTCCGTCGGTTCTTTTATACCTTCTTCTATAATAAGAAAATTGAAATAGATTTCCAGTATAAAACATCATTTTCTAAGGAATACCTCTATTGAAGACCAAAAGTTCGTCAGCTATAGTTTACATGAAAATATATTTCTATAATATGAAGATATTTGTTCATAGAAGACCATTGTTTAAAAAATCCACGCCCATTTGTCTGTTGGTCGTTGAAAAAATATTCTTTAAAAATCCACGCCCATTTGTCTGTTGGTCGTTGAAAAAATATTCTTTAAAAAATCCACGCCCATTTGTCTCTTGGTTGTTGAAAAAATATTTTTTAAAAAATCCATGCCCATTTGTCTGTTGGTCGTTGAAAAATATTCTTTAAAAATCCACTCCCATTTGTCTCTTGGTTGTTGAAAAAAATATTCTTTAAAAAATCCAAGCCCATTTGTCTGTTGGTTGTTGAAAAAATATTCTTTAAAAATCCACGCCTATTTGTCTGTTGGTCGTTGAAAAAATATTCTTTAAAAAATCCACGCCTATTTGTCTGTTGGTCGTTGAAAAAATATTCTTTAAAAAATCCACGCCTATTTGTCTGTTGGTCGTTGAAAAAATATTCGTTAAAAAATCCACGCCTATTTGTCTGTTGGTCGTTGAAAAAATATTGTTTAAAAAATCCACGCCTATTTGTCTATTGGTCGTTGAAAAAATATTGTTTAAAAAATCCACGCCTATTTGTCTATTGGTCGTTGAAAAAATATTCTTTAAAAAATCCACGCCTATTTGTCTGTTGGCCGTTGAAAAAATATTCTTAAAAAAATCCACGCCTATTTGTCTGTTGGTCGTTGAAAAAATATTCGTTAAAAATCCACGCCTATTTGTCTGTTGGTCGTTGAAAAAATATTCTTTAAAAAATCCACGCCTATTTGTCTGTTGGTCGTTGAAAAAATATTCTTTAAAAAATCCACGCCTATTTGTCTGTTGGTCGTTGAAAAAATATTCGTTAAAAAATCCACGCCTATTTGTCTGTTGGTCGTTGAAAAAATATTGTTTAAAAAATCCACGCCTATTTGTCTATTGGTCGTTGAAAAAATATTGTTTAAAAAATCCACGCCTATTTGTCTATTGGTCGTTGAAAAAATATTCTTTAAAAAATCCACGCCTATTTGTCTGTTGGCCGTTGAAAAAATATTCTTAAAAAAATCCACGCCTATTTGTCTGTTGGTCGTTGAAAAAATATTCGTTAAAAATCCACGCCTATTTGTCTGTTGGTCGTTGAGAAAATACTCTTTTGATCTCATATGGAAATAAATATTACGGTCCTCTATAAAATAAGATCTTCTGATCTTCTTTGGGACAATACTATCCTATCCTTTTTGGAAGAAGGTCTTCGTATCTACTTTTGAAAAATACTTTAAGGTCTTCTGTGGAAAAGTACCTTGGGTTCTTCTATGTACAAAGATTATATGGTCTTCTTCAGAAGAATAGAAAAATAGTTTGTGGAAAATATTCTCCCTTTAGTTATATTATAAAAAGTTAGGTTAGAATTATTCCCCCTAAAATTAATCATTAACATAACCTCAACATAACTATTAAATAGGTACATACATAATTTCTTCAAACTGACATTAGTCATTCTAAAATATATATACCAATTTTAGATAATCCATATGACTATGTATGATGGTTTTAATATGTATGTAACAACATATATATATATATATATATATATATATATATATATATATACCTACTTATATAGGCATGTATTTAAATATAATTATAGAACCTCATAATCAACATTGCCACGAATAATGCCCTGACGACCAACATTATAATGAGCAACGTAATTATTGTGTTTTTAGGATGGCTACAACACAAAAACGATTGAATCGAACAGCAACAACATTAGCAGCAACAACAGCAACACCAACAACAACAGCAACAACGACAACAACTAATGGTAAAAACTTTAAATTTATTATTTTTATTTTGTTATTCCTGCTTTGAATCCCTAAGGGTATCATTTAACTAATACGGAGTGTATAGCTCAATGTGTGCACGTGTGTGTGTGTGACAATGCACACACACATGTGTGTTCGTTCGTTCGTCCGCTCACCTAAATGCAATACACCAAAAACCATCTCAATTATGAATGTTCATACGGATGTACATACAACAATCAATGCGACAGACAGACATACACACATGGCCACACTGGCACACACACACACACTCACATCCACACATACTTCGTTACACTTGCATTTAATTTTCTATAATATAAACGCGTATCTCTCTGTGGATACAACGCACAATTGTATAATGTGGAAGTGATGGTGTCTGTCCTGCTGAATGTGCATGACTAGGTATGTATGTATGTATGTTTGTATATATTTTTGTCTACATTTGAATAGAATAAGTATATTGTCTATGACAACCAATTGTACAAACAGACACACACACACACATATACAGACATTGTATTGTTGTATTCAAATTGTTTAGATGAATATTAGGCTGCGGGATGTAGGGGATAAGAAAATTGGTAAGGAAGACGAGGAAAATATGATTTTCTTCTTGAAGACATCCAAAGGTCCAATGTCCACGTCGAAGGCTAACAAATTTTGCTTCAATAGCAGACTAGATGAACATTTTTCTAAATAGGGCCAGTAGAAGACCGGACGATCTTTTCCCATATAAGTTTATTCCCACAGAAGTCCGGATGAACTTATCTGTGGAAGCCCAGAAGGTATTCTTTCAAAGAAGACTTGCAGATTTTCTTCCATTGAAGACCAGAAGATTTTATTATACAAAAGGCCCGAAGGCCTTCTACTAGCTTCCCTTCATTGAAGATCTTTTTCCATAGAGGACCAGAATACCTTGCTCTATAGAATACCATATGTTAATTTTCCACAAAGGACCAGAAGGTCTTCAAATATTGAAGATCTGAAGGCCTTCATCCATAGACGATAAGATGTCTTTTTTTCTGGCGAAAATAAGAATTTCTTCTTCTATAGAAGACTGGATGATTTTCTTCCATAGCAGATCAGAACGCCTTATTCCATAGAAGATCAGAAGGTCTTCTTCTCTATAGGACCAGTAGGTCTTCTTCCAAAGAAGATCAGAAGGTCTTCTTCCATAGAAGACCATTAGGTCTTCTTCTATAGAAGAACATAATGTTTTCTTCGATAGAAGACTAGAAGATCTTCTTCCATAGAAGACCAAGAAGGATTTTTCTAAAAGGAAATCTTCTATGGAAGATCAGAACGTCTTCTTACATAGAAGATCAGAAGGTCTTCTTACATAGAAGATCAGAAGGTCTTCTTCCATAGAAGACCAGAAGGGGTTTCGAAATAGGTCTTCTTCCATAGAAGATCAGAAGGTCTTCTTCCATAGAAGACCATAAGGTCTTCTTCTATAGAAGAACATAATGTTTTCTTCGATAGAAGACTAGAAGATCTTCTTCCACAGAGATCCCGAAGAAGGATTTTTCTAAAAGGAAATCTTCTATGGAAGATCAGAACATTTTCTTACATAGAAGATCAGAACACCTTCTTACATAGAAGATCAGAAGCTCTTCTTCCATAGAAGACCAGAAAATCTTCTTCCGTAGAAGACCCGAAGGTCTTCTTCTCTATAGAAGCAGAAGGCCTTCTTCCATAGAAGACTAGAAGGTCTTCTCCCATAGAAGACCAGAAAGTACTCTTCCATAGAAGGTCAAAGGTCTTCTTCTGTAAAATACCTTAAAGTCTTCTTCGGTAGAATACAAGAAAGTCTTCTTCGGTAGAAGACCAGAAAGTCTTTTTCCATAAATGACCAGAAGTTCTTCTTCCATAGAAGGTCTTCCTCCATAGAAGGTCAGAAGGTCTTCTTCTATAGATAACCAAAAGTTTTCTTCTATAGATGACCAAAGGTATTCCTCTATTATAAAAGACAGGAAGGTCTTCTTCGGTAGAAGTCCAGAAGACTAGAATATCTTCAGTTATAAAAGATTAGAAATTCTTCTTCTGTACAAAATCAGAAGGTCTTCTTGTAGAAGGTATTTTTCTATGGAAAACCCGAAGGTTTTTTTCTATAGAAGACCAGAAGGTATTCATCCATTGAAGACCAGAACGTCTTCTTCGATAAACGACCAGAAAGTCTTTCTCTATAGAACATCTTCGTCCTTAGAAGATCCGAAGGTCTTCTTTTCTAGATGACCATTTTCCATAGAAAACCGGAAGGTCATCCTCCACAAAAAATCAGAAGGCCATCTTGCAGAGAAGACTCAATGGCCCGAATGTTTTCTTCAGTAGGAGACTAGAAGGTCCTCTTTTGAGGACGACCAGAATGTCTTCAACCATTCTCCTATAGCCGAATAGAAGGTCTTCTTCTACAATAAACCAAAAGATATTCTTTCAAAGAAGTTCAGATCTTTTTTCCATAGAAGACCTCCCATCAGCTAGCCTATAAAGACGCCCTTTAGCTTGTCTATAAAGGCTCCCTAAACTTCTCTTTTTTTAAAGACTTCCTGAGTTTCAGCTCCTGAGGTCGTCTATAGAGAATCCTGTCAGCTCCATAAACTCTCCCTTCAGATCGTCTATAGAGACTCCATTCAGGTTGCCTATGGAAGCTCCCTTCATCTCGCCTACATAGACTCCCTTTCGGTCGTCTATAGAGAGTCCCTCCAGGCTCGCCTATAGCTTGTCTAAAGAAACTCCTTTCAGGCTCTTCTATAAAGACTCTCTTCCACTCGTCTATGGAGGCTTGGTTCAGCTCATCTATACCGACTGCCATCAGTTCGCTGATAAAGGCTCCCTTCAGCTCGTCTATAGAAAGACTCCGAGCTTCAGCTCGTCTATGAAAGACTCCGAGCTTCAGCTCGACTATGAAAGACTCCGAACTTCAGCTCGACTATGAAAGACTCCGAGCTTCAACTCGTCTATAGAAACACTCCCTTCAGCTCGTCTATAGAAAGACTCCCTTCAGCTCGTATATAGAAAGACTCCCTTCAGCTCGTATATAGAAAGACTCACTTCAGCTCGTCTATAGAAAGACTCCGAGCTTCAGCTCGTCTATGAAAGACTCCGAGCTTCAGCTCGTCTATGAAAGACTCCGAGCTTCAGCTCGTCTATGAAAGACTCCGAGCTTCAGCTCGTCTATGAAAGACTCCGAGCTTCAGCTCGTCTATGAAAGACTCCGAGCTTCAGCTTGTCTATGAAAGACTCCGAGCTTCAGCTCGTCTATGAAAAGACTCCCTTCAGCTTGTCTATGAAAGACTCCCTTCAGCTCGTCTATAGAAAGACTCCCGTCAGCTCGTCTATAAAAAGACTCTCTTCAGCTCGTTTATAGAGACTCCCTTCAGCTCGTCTATAGAGAGAATCCCTTCAGAGAATCCCTTCGAGAATCCCTTCAGCTCGTCTATAGAGAGACTCCGAGCTTCAGCTCGTCTATAGAAAGACTCCCTTCAGCTCGTCTATGAAAGACTCCGAGCTTCAGCTCGACTATGAAAGACTCCGAGCTTCAGCTCGTCTATGAAAGACTCCCTTCAGCTCGTCTATAGAAAGACTCCCTTCTGCTCGTCTATAGAGACTTCCATCAGCTCATCTATAAAAGTTTCCTTTATCTCATATTTCGGATTTCTTTTTAGTTTTTTTTTTTTCATTTTATCTTCAGTGTTTCCCTTCTGTGGCAGCACCCTAATGTTCATATATACTCGTGTATTGTACAATTTATAATTAAATAAACATTTATACGTTTTATACATAAATGAACTAATTATAAATTTATGTTATTGCATTTTGTGAGCTGAACGTTACAAATTATATACATACAAGCAATTGTATGTCTATATACAAATGTATATATCATGCACCTAGGTCCATACACAAATACATACATAAATGTTTATGATTTTTGGGGGTTTCCTATAAAGGTAAACTGAAATGCATTACAAAATATATATATTTATTCATATATTTTGTGAATCTGGAATATTTTTAGCGTGAACATATATCATTTTGACAAGTGGGCACACACACGCATATATACACTCACACGTATGTAGGTGTAGATGTAAGTCATTGCAGGGATTCTTTGAGTTGATCATGGGTGAAAAAATAGAAATTTGTTTGTAATGAATTGGTGGTAATGAATTGAAAACAAAATCTTTATAAAAAGTGTGGGTCAAGGGACTTGGGGCCCATGGGCCCTTGGATCAGATAAAAGCTTTTTTTTATTTCGATGACGTTAAGACAGTAAATTTTGAGTTTTTATTCGATTAATTTTGAGTTGACTGGGTGTTATTGGCCTTCATGTATTAGTTAATGTCATTCTGTCATGACCTCTCTCTCTACCTTGAGCCACTTCTAGTACCATAATTCAAGCCGACAATTGTACATAGTGAATGAATGCATAATTTCATTGTGTTTGATATATACATGTATATTATTATTATTATTATTGTTGCTATCCATACATAATATTACATACACATATTCATAATTATGGAAATTAGTCATGTACCATAATATTTACATTAAAAAGTCGCTGCATAAAATCAAGCTATCGATTTGAATGCTAAGAAGTTCAAAGATTACGAAGGCACTTCTAAGTGCACTCAAAAGTCTTAAACAAAAATAATACATTAGGTGGGAACGGCAATCGTTTATATAACCACCATTTTCTTCATCGAAAAAATCTAAAATATTTTTTTTTATATTTCAAAATTGGCAGTACTTATAGATAAAATTTTCGAATATTAAATCAAATTCTTCAAAAAATATGCAAAATTTGTGAGTGAGCTGCCGGAATTAGCCGGTAAATAGTCTCCATCTTAAATCATGGTTTAAGTTCTGATAGAATATTACGATGTTTACAATTTTGATAGTTTCGGGTAAACCCTTCGAGAGTCATAGTCAATACCAGCCAGCAATGTAGAAAATGAGCCGTACATACCTAATCGACACAAAATAGTATGAAACTGATTTGATCCAAAGTTAAGAGGGGTCCTTGTGATATATAAACATATCATGAGCTATATATCTCTCATTAGCCTTAAATCTAAGTAATGATCTCCGATCATGAGATATCTGTATAAATAACATTAAAAGATTTGTACTTTATGTAATGCTTTCAAAATTAACTAAAATCCCCCAGAACACATCATGGCATAGATTTGGTGTCAATGGAAAAAATATTCTCCAAATTTCACTTCAGGTCGCCGAACAGAAGAAATCTGTATATATATTACATATCTTGTTTTTGCAAAATAATCAGGCTGAATCCCAGTTTGTTGTTTTTATAAAAAAAAAAACAAATATTTATTAGTGGGGAATGTGTGGCATTGTTCGCCGAGGGGTAAGGCAGGAAAGACTATAGTTTCGGATCACGCCACTGATCCTCACCGATCACAGGAAACCTCTAGGTATAGTTTTTATCAATAGAATATAGAAAACAATTTGGGTATATAGATTTTTTTAGGTTTTAAACGTTTTTGTGTTAGCTTTCGGATATCGGTCAATTTCTCCCATAGTACATCAATATAGGGGGATGGTATCAAAGGACAAATTATTCTCCAGATAATTTTACTATCACGTCACGGACCACAAGAAATTTATAGATTTAATATTAATCAATAAAATACAACTATCAATAACACTAGATTGGCGAAGGCCGTCATTTTGAAGGGAATAATTATTCTCCATAACATTTCACCATAGGTTACCGAGCAAAAGAAATCTCTATGGTCAATATTTACTAATAAAATATAGGTAAGATGTTAGATGTGCGCTAAATTTCTATTGAGGAAAATTAGTTTGAAAATATCTTTGTGAAATCAGCCTATTATTACCACATTAGATCGCTTTAGGGGTATGATTCCAAGGAAACAAATATTATCCATAAAAATTCAAAAAAGAAATCTGTACCTGCTATAAATATTATTCAAATATCGGTGTCAATTAAGGTGTTTAAATGGTGATAGCTCTTTTTATAGAAAAATACTTGATTTCATTGCAATTGTGAAAATTTTCCCACAACCCTTAAATTTAGAAGAGTGGTCTCAAGGGGCAGGATATTCCCAATCAAATTTCACCGAAGGTCATAGATCACAAGAAATTTTGAAACATAATATTTATCAATAAAAATATGAGTATAAATTCGAATATATAGAACATTTTTGTTTTAGCTTTCGGAAATCGATTAATTTCTCCCACAGAACCACATTTTTGGGGGACGGTATGAAGGGAAAATTTATTCTCTAGCAAATTTCACTATAGGTCACCCGACAAAAGAAATATCAATGGACAATATTTACTAAAAATGTATTCACACTGTACATCGTTTTAGGGGTATGATCCCAAGGAAACAAATATTATACATCTAATTTCACTATGGGTCACCGACCACAAGAAATGTCTAGGTATAGTATTTATCCAGAAAAATATAAGTATAAATATAGAACATTTTGTATTAGCTTTCGGAAATCGTTCAATTTCTCCCACAGTACCACATTTTATGGGGACGGCAGGAAGGGAATAATTATTCTCCATAAAATTTCACCATAGGTTACCGAGCAAAAGAAATCTCTATGGTCAATATTTACTAATGCAATATAGGTAAGATGTTGAGTGTGCGCAAAATTTCTATCGGGAAATTAGTTTGAAAATAGATTTGTGAAAAAATGCAAATTTCACTATAGGTCACCGAACTAAAAAACCTTTACTTCCTATGAATATTATTAAAATATCGGTGGCAATAAAAGTTTTTCAATGGTCACAGTTTTTAGAAAAGTACTTGATTTCATTGCAATTGTGCAAAATTCTCCCACAACCCTTAATTTTAGAAGGGTGGTCTCAAGACCACAAGAAATTTCTAGATATAACATGTATCTATAAAAAATGAGTAAAAATTCGAATATATAGAACATTTTAAATTTTTTAACATTTTTGTGGAAAAATATTCTTCCGAAAATTTTACTATAGGTCACCGAACAAAAGAAATGTGTATTTCCTATCGGTGCCAATTAAAGGGGTTTAAATGATGAAAGCTCTTTTCCCACAACCCTTAAATTTAGAAGAGAGGTCTCAAGGGACAATATATTCTCATTAAATTTCACAATAGGTCACCGACCACAAGAAATTTATAGGCATAATATTTATCAATAAAATCAATTAATCAATTCTGTTATAAAACTAGTTTTTAATTCTAAAACATTTTTGTGCTATATTTCGGAAATTGGTCAATTTTTCCCACAGTATATCATATTACGGGGACGGTATGAAGGGGAAAATTATTCTACATCAAATTTTACTATAGGTCACCGAACAAAAAAATATATATATATTGAGGGAATATCGTTTACAATTTGGGGGTATAATCAAAAAATATGCATTTCACGTCTGATTTTTGTTTATTTAAAATATTTAAAGTTCAAAAACTTACCCCTTCATTATTTTTAATTTTTCTTATTATAAATTATTCATTATATGAAAAAATTATGTTTTTATATTTTTTACTTCTGCATTATTTTTTTTATATATTTTTTTCCTTATAAAATTTGTTGTTGTATTTAGACTAAAATTGATTTTTATATTGCTCTTATTATATATTTTATTTCTACATTATTTTTTTTAAATATTTTTCTTATACAATTTGTTGGTGTATATAGACAATTTTTATATTACTTTTATATTTATAAAATATATGCTTATAAAAATGTAATCATTATGTTTAAAAAATGATTTTTATATATTTTATTCTTTTTATAATTTTGTATTTATTATTTTTTAACGAAACTATTTTTTTACAATTTTACTTTTAAAAATCGATATGCTTACAAACTTGATTTTTATATATTTTTAATTTAGTTTTTTTTAATATTTTTATATACATATTCATGTATATACACATATATTTTCTATTTTTTATTTCTAGATTTTTTAATTTATTTTTTATTTTATTTATTATTAATTTTTTTGATTTCTTTTGTTTTGGTGTTATTGCGTAAAGCCTTCTTATCCCGAAGAGGGTTAATAACAAACTAAATATGAAAAAGGATATATTTCTCCCATTAAAAGGGCAACATTGGCTATCAAAATAATTCTTTTTTTAATTCCCACAATCATACGATTGTCCTTTAAAAAAAATAAAACTTGTTTAACTTCTATGTCCCAAAAAAAAAATGTTGACAAGTTGCTCCCTGGACCTCTGGGAAAAAGATTATTAAAATTATCCTTTCCCATGTCCTTTAAAAAAAGACAACAACATTTTTCTAAGAAAAAGCAAAAACTTGTTTTCCTTTAAAAAATAGCGTTCACTCTTTAAGAAAAAAAATGTAATTAAAACGAAACCAAAAATGGGACATCTTTTGTCCACAGGCAACTGGACAGGACATTGTCCAAAGAAACCAGTTTTTTTTTTGTTGGGTATAGAAAGGGTTAAGAACGCACACAAACAACAACAAGGGATATTTAAATGCGAAAAAAATAGATAAGTGAACTATATTTGGTAAACTAATCACCCAAAACAAGGACAAGGACAAATGTTGTGAGAGATTCGTTTTTTTTAACAATAAAAAGGATAATGTATTACAATAAAAAAAGGATAATTTCTTTATGAAAAGTAGTTGAATTTCTTTTTAAAGAAAACAACAACAACAAGACCTTTTTGAGTAAAGGGTTTTTTGTTTGAGATTCCTGGAAAAACATTTGCATGTGCAAGGCCATGAAATGCATGCTCAAGAGAAGGGAGAGAAGAGAAGGGTTAAGGGTGCGTGTGAGTGTGCGCGCCTTTAAAAAAAATTACCTGATGTCGGCTGATAATAAAAATCACATTACTTTTTTTTCTTGAAAAAGGAAGTATGGTAAAAATATGTAAATTTTATTTTTCCACAAATAAGAAAAGAGAAAAATATTATGGCCCAATTTTCACAAAAATTAAACCGATCAAGGACACTCAAGGATAATGTAGAGTAATTTCTATTTATTTATATTTAACATAAAAATATTTGAAAAAAGAAAATCACACCAAGATAATTAAGCATGACCAACCAGTCCACCCCCTGTCAGAAAGGCAAACAAGAAAATGAAATTCTCCCACAGAAGTCGTTCGCTTTAACTCTCCTGCCTTCTAGATCAACTCATTAACCCAGCTTAGCCTTTTTTCGAGGTTTCGAAATTTAGATTTTATGCAATATTTTTTCCCTAGCGTTTCATTGTTAATCTGCTTGAAATTTAAATACGAAAACATGGCATGACACACAGCTAGCTAATAAGTACCTGTTACCTAACCTTTTTTTCTTTCAAAATGCATTATCATCCTTGCTACCAACCATGATCATGATCACCCCGCTAAAACCTTGAGCCAAAATCTCTTTGGCAAATATTTTGGTTAACGCAACAAATGACTTCTGATTTTTTTTTTGTTTTCGTTACGCTTTCTCTTTCGCTTGACCAAAACAAAAACACACAACAAACACACACACACACATGTTCCATTTCCCTTAATGTCCTTCAAGGCGCGTTATTTTTCCCTTTTTTTCTTCGCATGACCCTACAAATGCATAATTCGTTCATGGACGCACGCAAACACACACACACACTTATGCACACAATCCTTAGGTGTCCTTTTACCCAGCCAAATCAGGTTTTTACTCTGTAATCATTAACATAACAAAAGAAATTAGAGCAGTCGCTCAAAAAACAAATTTTGAAAACAATGATCGCTGACCGTTCAAGACGAAGAAGACAATGAGGCGACCATCCGCTCTTGTGTGTATGTGTGTGTGTGCGTACGCGTCCTTCAATTATTTTCTGCTCTAGTTTCCTACACTAATCCTCCGCAATAAAAATGTAGTAGTTGGGATATTTCCCAAAAACCGAAAATATTCTTCACATATTTTCGTTTGTTTTGGTTAAAAAAGAACGAAAAAAAGATTTAAATTGTCGCAGTGAATGTTTTTTTCGGTTCGCAGGCCTTTAAGGTTTTTAGGTTGTTTTTCTGGGAAGGCGGTTGGTTAGGCAAATTCGTAGAATTTTATTACCTCCGTATTGTAAGGAAGTTTCCTTCCCCTTAAAAAGGTAATGTGAAGAAAAAAAAACACGAAATGGAAAGAAAAACAAGTTCTTCGCTTTTTGCGGGATAGTCATCTCTGGAAAAAAGACAATTAATTGAAAAAAATAATTTGAAAATGAATTATGAATATTAAGAAGATGTTTTGGAGGATCCGAATTTCGAAATTTCTAGAGCACAAACAAAAAAATAGACAGTAGTTCTGTTAACCAAAAAAGAAATAAACTCTACCACCATAAAATACATTCAAAGTATTTTTTGGTTTAAAACCCCTAATGTATATCGATTTTTTATAGATATGGATAATATCTAGAGAGTTCTTCTGTTCGGGGACTTATAGTAAAATTTGATGGAGAACAACTTTTCCATTATCACCAAACCTCTAAAATTGGAAATTATGGGAAATATGGATCAAATTTGAAATTAATAGATATGTAGGAAACCTTTACCCAACTATCATATATATACCGATATTTGGGGCATATAGGTAATATCTACAGACTTTTAGTGTTCGGCGACATATAGTAGAATTTGATGGAGAACAATTTTTCCATTAACACCAAGGTTCTAAAATAAATAATTATGTAAGATTTTTATCAAATTAAAAAAATATATATATATATTTTTGAAGAATCACAATTTCTGGTATTCTATATACACATTAATATATATCCCGATCTTTAGTGGATATAGGCTATATATACAGGTTTTTTGTGTTCGGTGACCTACAGTGAAATTTTATGGAGAACAAAATTCTCCTTAACATCAAACCACTACAATTAATAATTATTGGAAATTTTGAACAAATTTGAAATTAACACAAATGTTGGGAGGAACAATAATTTCTTGTAAATATATAAAATATATACCGATATTTGGTGGCTATAGGTTGTAAATACGCGTTTCTTGCGTTCTGCGACCTATTGTGAATTTTTATGGAGAACAACTTTTCTATTAACATCAAACCTCTATAATAAATAATTATGTAACATTTTTATAAAATTATAAATTAATATATATTTTTTGAAGAATCACAATTTCTGGTGTTCTATATACACAATAATATATATCCCGATCTTTAGTGGGTATAGCTTATATATACAGGTTTCTTGTGATCGGTGACCTACAGTGAAATTTTATGGAGAACAAAATTCTCCTTAACATCAAATCCCTACAAACTTCTAAAATTTGAAAATTATGGGAAATATTGATCAAATTGGACATCAATACATTTTTAGGAAACATTTATTTTTTCGGTATACATGTACCGATATTTGGGGCATATTGGTAATATCTACAGACTTTTAGTGTTCGGCGACCTATAGTGGAATTTGATGGAGAACAATTTTTTCATTAACACCAAGGTTCTAAAATAAATATTTACGCAACATTTTTATAAACTTAGAAATGAACATTTTTTTAAATAAACATTTCTGGTGACCTATATAAGCAATAATATATCCCGATCTTTAGTGGGTATAGGCTATATATACAGGTCTCTTGTGTTCGGCGACCTATAGTGAAATTTTATGGAGAACAAAATTCTCCTTATCATCAAACCCCTACAAATAATAATTATTGGAATTTTTGATCAAATTTCAAATTAATAAAAATTTTGAGAAAAATATAAATTATACGTGTATATATATAAAATATAATAAATACCGATATTTGGTGGCTATAGGCTATAAATACGCGTTTCTTGCATTCGGCGACCTATTATGAAATTTTATGGAGAACAACTTTTCTATTAACATCAAACCTCTATAATAAATAATTATGTAACATTTTTATAAAATTAGAAATTAATATATTTTTTTAACAATAATAACAATTTCTGGTGTTCTATATACACAATAATATATATCCCGATCTTTTGGGGGTATAGGCTATATATACAGGTTTCTTGTGTTCGGTGACCTACAGTGAAATTTTATGGAGAATAAAATTCTCCTTAACATCAAACCCCTACAATTAATAATTATTGGAAATTTTGAGCAAATTTGAAATTAACACAAATGTTGGGAGGAATAATAATTTATTGTTAATATATAAAATATATACCGATATTTGGTGGCTAAAGGCTATAAATACGGGTTTCTTGCGTTCGGCGACCTATTGTGAAATTTTATGGAGAACAATTTTTACATTAACACCAAACCTCTATAATAAATAATTATGTAACATTTTTATAAAATTAGAAATTAATATATATATTTTTTTGAAGAATCACAATTTCTGGTTTTCTATATACACCGTCATATATACACCGATCTTTAGTGGGTATAGGCTATATATACAGGTCTCTTGTGTTCGGCGACCTATAGTGAAATTTTATGGAGAACAAAATTCTCCTTAACATCAAACCCCTACAATTAATAATTATTGGAAATTTTGAACAAATTTGAAATTAATACAAATTTTGAAAAATATATATTAATTTGTTGTGAATATATAAAATATATCGATATTTGGTGTATCGATAAATACAGGTTTCATGTGTTCGGCGACCTATAGTGAAATTTGACGGAGAAAAAATTTAGAATTATAAGAAATTTCGGACAAATTCAAAAAAAATTTAAAAAAAATAATTTTTAATTTATATCTACAAAGTATTAATATTTAAACCGACATTAAGTCCATATAGGCTATAACTACAGATTTCTTGGGTTCGGCGACCTATACTAGAATTTTATAATTGAGAATTTTTCCATTAACACCAAATCGTTATAATAAAAAATTATGGGAAAATTTTACAAAATTTGAAATTAATACAAATTTTGGGGAAAATATATATTTTGAGCGTATATATAAAATATATATTGATATTTGGTGGCTATAGGCTACAAATATAGGTTTCTTGTGTTCGGGGACTTACAATGAAATTTGATGGAGAACAATTTTTCCATTGACATCGAAGAGCTAAAATTAAGAATTATCAGAAAAATTCAGAACAATTCAAAAATAATATTTTTTTGAGAAAAAACACTTTTACATTTATATATTCAAATTATTAATATTTAAACCGATATTTAGTCCATATAGACTATACCTACAGATTTCTTGTGTTCGGTGACCTATAGTGAAATTTGATGGAAATCAAATTTTCCTTTAACACCAAACCTCTACATTTAAGAATTATTGGAAATTTTGAACAAATTTGAAACTAATACAAATGTTGTGGGAAAATAACAATATCTGGAGAATATATTAAATATAAACCGATATTTATTGGCTATAGGTTATATCTACAGGTTTCTAGTGTTCGGCGACCTTTAATGAAATTTGATGGAGAACAATTTGTCCATTGACATCGAATAGCTTAAATAAAAAATAATCGGAAATTTCGAACCAATTGAAAAGTAGTATTTTTTTGTTTGAAGAAAATCCCCTTTTTAATTTATATCCACAAATTATTAATAATTATACCGACATTTAGTCCATATAGGTTATACCCACACATTTCTTGTGTTTGGTGACCTATAGTGAAATTCGATGGAGATCAAATTTTCCTTTAACACCAAACCTCTACATTTAAGAATTATTGGAAATTTTGAACAAATTTTAAACTAATACAAATGTTGTGGGAAAATAACAAAATCTGGAGAATATATTAAATATAAACCGATATTTATTGAGTATAGGCTATATCTACAGGTTTCTAGTCTTCGGCGACCTTTCATGGAATTTGATGGAGAACAATTTGTCCATTGATATCGAATAGCTTAAATAAAAAATAATCGGAAATTTCGAACCAATTGAAAAGTAGTATTTGTTTGTTCGATGAAAACCCCCTTTTAATGTATATTCAAAAATTATTAATATCTATGCCGACATTTAGTCCACATAAGCTATATCTACATATTTCTTGTGTTCAGTGACCTATTTTGAAATTTGATGGAGATCAAATTTTCCTTTAACACCAAACCCCTACATTCAATAATTATTGGAAATTTTGAACAAATTTGAAATTAATACAAATGCTGGGAACAATAATAATTTCTGGTGAATATATTAAATATAAACCGATACATATATATATATATATATATTGGGTATAGATTATATATACCGGTTTCATGTGTTCGGTGACCTATAGTGAAATTTGATGGAGAATAATTTTTCCATTGACACTGAATAGCTAAAACAAAGAATTATCGGAAAATTAGGACCAATTCAAAATTAATAATTATTATTTTTAAAATAATAATTTTTAATTTCTATTCACAAATTATTGATATCTATACCGACATTTAGTCCACATAAGCTATATCTACAAATTTCTTGTGTTCGGTGGCCTATAGTGAAATTCGATGGAGAATAAATTTTCCATTAACACCAAACCTCTCAAGCAAATAAATATAGGAAATTTTTACAAAATTCGAAATTAATACAAAATTTGGTGAAATATATATTTTGGGTGTATTAATATAGTATATATCGATATTTGATGGGTATAGGATATAAATACAGATTTCCTGTGTTCGGCGACCTATAGTGAAATTTTGAGGAGAACAGATTTTCCATTGACATCGACTAGCTAACTTTAAGAATAATCGAAAAAATTGGACAAATTCGAAAATAGTATTAATAAAAAAACAATTTTAATTTATATCGACAAATTCTTTACATTTATATCGACATTTAATCCATATAGGTTATACCTACAGATTTTTAGTGTTCGGTGATCTATAGTGAATTTTGATGGAGAATAACTTTCACATTGACATCGATCCCCTATAACAAATAATTGTTGAAAATTTTATATAATTAGAAATTTAATGCATTTTTTCTAAATATTTTTTTATTTTTAAACTTTTTAGACTCAATATTTACCGATTTTTTTTCTAGATATAGGCTATACCTACAAAATTCCTATGTTCGGCGACCTATATTGAAATTTAATATAGAACATTTTTTCCATTGACATCAGTTCCCTAGAAGCAAACATTTTAGGAGATTTTTACAAATTTTAAAAATAATCAAACAAGGCGTGAATTTTTTAAAGAATATTTTTCAAAGGACTCTCACAAGGCGTGGATTTTTTAAAGAATATTTTTCAAAGGACTCTCACAAGGCGTGGATTTTTTCAAGAATATTTTTCAAAGGACTCTCACAAGGCGTGGATTTTTTAAAGAATATTTTTCAAAGGACTCTCACAAGGCGTGGATTTTTTCAAGAATATTTTTCAAAGGACTCTCACAAGGCATGGATTTTTTAAAGAATATTTTTCAAAGGACTCTCACAAGGCGTGGATTTTTTAAAGAATATTTTTCAAAGGACTCTCACAAGGCGTGGATTTTTTAAAGAATATTTTTCAAAGGACTCTCACAAGGCGTGGATTTTTTAAAGAATATTTTTCAAAGGACTCTCACAAGGCGTGGATTTTTTAAAGAATATTTTTCAAAGGACTCTCACAAGGCGTGGATTTTTTAAAGAATATTTTTCAAAGGACTCTCACAAGGCGTGGATTTTTTAAAGAATATTTTTCAAAGGACTCTCACAAGGCGTGGATTTTTTAAAGAATATTTTTCAAAGGACTCTCACAAGGCGTGGATTTTTTAATGAATATTTTTCAAAGGACTCTCACAAGGCGTGGATTTTTTAATGAATATTTTTCAAAGGACTCTCACAAGGCGTGGATTTTTTAAAGAATATTTTTCAAAGGACAGATATTATTCCTTCACAAATCAGTAAGTTTTTATGCACATTATTTTTTTTTTTTTTAATTCGAGCTCTTTAAAATTATCCTTTACACGTGGTGCAGATTATTAAAATATCCATACTTTTCCCCCTCCATCTCTCAAATCATTCTATAAAAATTAGGCATTAATTTTCTTCAACGTATTGTGTCAATTTCAATTTAAGTTTTGAAACAAGCTTCCTCCATAATAATCCTCTTTTTGCTTTTTAAAGGACTCCTTTATATTTAAAAGATTCGAAAACAGATTCCATTTTTGAAAACTGACTCAAAAGAAATAACCTTTTTCGCCAATACAAAGAAAACTACCTTTAACTTTTGAAATCTCTTGCCAGCCCCCTGTGCCCATGTCAAGGCAAACTAAAATCCTGTGGAACATTAACAAATTTAATGAAATTAAATTTCTTTTCCTCAACCTCCACCACCATCTACTCCGAAAAAAGCAGTTTTGGATGAAAAATTCCTTTTTATTTTCTTTTTGGGGTTTTTATTTTCGTTTTGTTTTTTTGTTACGGTCTTTTTGGGCCAATCTACATAAAAATCTAATTTAGTCACTACTTCAGACCTTGCTAACACACACACACACATGAACAACATATGCCCACACAACCTTCCGTCTTCATGGGCCCAAACACAAAACTACATTTCAAATAAAAATCATGGCCCTTAAAGGAAAAACGGGCAACCATTGCCATAACATTCAATCCCATTATGCCACCCAACCCCCACCGCCCACAAACAAACACGAAAAAAATGAAACAACAAACCTGCCATTCATTCAGTCAGTCATTCAATGCCATAACCCTCATCTCCCAAAGACCGAAATCCTCCAAAAATAACCTTTGAACAGGCCGCACACAAAGAAAGAAATCTCCTCCGACGACAACGATGTTGATGATGGAAATGAGGAAAACGCTGAAATGGAAACGTTGTGAACCTTCTTGCAAGGAAGTGAGTCTATAATGGCAAAAAGTAACGGAAAGATGGTGGAAGCTTCTTTAGAATAACCAAACCCAAACACACACACACACCCGCACGAGTCCCACTCAACCATTCACTTCTCGGAGATGTCGTCTTGTCTTCTGTTCTCTAAAAACTTGGGCTGTTTGGCAACATTATGGCCACGAAGGCTGAAGAAAATCACTGGTGGTTGGAAGGATGGCTGGCTGGCTGGATGGGATGGTGAATGGGTGTGAGAAATGTGTGGTCTATGAAATCAGCTGCAGGGGAGTTTTTATAAGATGTTAAAAAAAAGCTCTTTACGTTTTGAGAAAAAGGCCGACAGGATACAATTTTTTTGTGTGTGGTTGTTGTTGTTGTTGCTACTGTCAGTTTGAGACACCATCAAAAACAGCAGATACGACATTTCAAAGGACACACACATCCATACATACACATACCGTCTTGAAGAGTTTTGAGATTATTTCCATGTAGATATGAGGGTGGTGGCGTAGGGGATGATAGATACCAAACAACGGATCGGATTGGCTTTAACATGGCGAAGTCAAGGCTTATCTTGGTCCCTCTTTCATCTCAATTGTGGACACTGACCTCCCCGTAGTGCCACCTGGGGTACCTATTTCATCACCCGATAAAATAGTGAGCTAATATGCGCCGCGAGTTCACCTATAAGAACTATAAAAAATGGGTTGAGGCGTCGGGTTAGTTGCCCACACTGGGAAAACCGAACCTACTATGAAAAAGCAAAGAAAACCAAGCCCCCTAATGTTGACGACCCCCGCAAACGTATAAATGACCACGAACTGCGAATATGCACTTGGAATGTGCGCACGTTGTACAAAACAGGCGCAGGGTTCGCCTTGGCGGATGTACTTAAGAAGTACCTACCTGGGGTACCTATTTTTATCACCCGATGAAATAGTGGGCTAATATGTGCCGCTAGTTCACCTATAAGAACTATAGAAAATGGGTTGAGGCGTCCGGTTAGTTGCCCACAATCGGAAACCCGAACTATGAAAAAGCAAAGAAAAAGAGAATCAAACCCACCAAATGTTGACGACCCTCCCGCAAACGTATAAAGGACCATAATCTGTGAATCTGCACTTGGAATGTGCGCGCGTTGTACAGAACAGGCGCCGGGTTCGTTTTGGCGGACGACTTAAGAAGTACAAAGCCGATATTATTGCCTTACAGGAAATGCGATGGAAATGGAATGGCGTAAGTAAATCAGAAAATTACGCCCCGTATTATGCGGATTTATCGTTAACAGGAGAATAAAAGACCTCGTTTCCATATTCATTCCAGTAGATGAGCTATTATCCGTACAAAAGCGAAGTTCTTCTACATCAGTCTTATTTGCGACCACATTCCGACCGAAGATAAAGACTGGAAATAACATATGACCGTTGCCCTGGCCATGACATAAAAATTATGCTAGGAGATTTTAATGCAAAAGTCGGAAGGGAAAATATCTTTGGCCCCACCGTTGGAAAATTCAGCCTCCATGAAGAAACATCAGACAACGACATGAGTTTGATTGACTTTGCGGCAGCAAAAAACATGGTAGTTAGCAGCATCAGATTCAAGCATCTCGATATACACAAGGCCACTTGGATTTCTGCCGATCGAACAACGAGAAATCAAATCGATCATGTTGTTATAGACGGAAGGAATTCATCCACTGTTTTAGACGTCCGATCGAATAATAAAGCAGCAGGTGCCGATGGGTTACAAGCCGAACTATTCAAGACTGGTGGTCAGATGCTGGTCAGGTGCATGCACCAGCTGATTAGTTCAATTTGGCTAGAAGAATGCATGCCCAATGATTGGAACCTAAGCATCCTGTAACCCGTGCACAAAAAAAAGGAGACAAGACGATATGTGCTAACTATAGAGGAATAATTCTCCTTCCCATCGCATATAAAGTGCTATCCAGCGTACTGTGTGAACGACTGAAGCCAATGGTCAATGACATTATTGGACCATACCAATGCGGCTTCAGAACTGGCAAATCCATCATTGTCCAGATTTTCGCTCTGCACCAAATCCTGGAAAAAACCACGAAAAACATATTGACACAATCCACCTATTCGTCGACTATAAAGCCGCATTCGACAGACCTATCCGTTCAGATGTGTATAAAGTCATGTCTGCGTTTGGCATTCCTGCAAAATTAATACGGCTATGCAGGATAATTTTAACTGGCACAAGATCAGCAGTTAAAGTCGGAAAGGACCTCTCGGAGCCCCTTAAAAACCGAACGACGATTCAGGCATGGTGATAGTTTGCCGTGTGACTTCTTTAAAGTCCTGCTGGAAAAGGTCATACGAGAGGCAAAAGTGAACAGAAATGGCACTCTGTACATCAAACAACACATGTTACTCGCCTACGCCGATGAAATCGACATAATGGGTTTGATTTTCGCTCTGCGCGAAATCCTCGAAAAAACACGAAAAATACATCGATACATTCACCTATTCGTCGACTATAAAGCCTCATTCGACAGACCTATCCGTTCAGAGGTGTATAAAGCCATGTCTGCGTTTGGCATTCCGGCAAAATTAATACTGCTATGCAGGATAACTTTAACTGGCACAAGATCACCAGTCCCTCGGAGCCCTTTAATACCGAACGTGAGAAGGAGTCTGCCAAAGTGGGTCTGGCAGTAAACGGCGAGAAGACCAAGCTGATGGTATCAACGCGCAAGACGTCCAGTAGACTCGAACCAACTGTGGATCTTGAGAACTACAGCTTCGAGGTAGTCAAAGATTTTATATACCTTGGTACCGCCATAAACAAAACGAATGTCATCTGTTTTGAAATTCGGAGAAGGATAGTGATGGCCAACAGATGCTACTATGGTCTGAACAAACAACTCAAAAGCAAGGCCACCTCTCGCCAGATCAAACTCACACTATATAACTCGCCAGATCAAAGTCACACAAGCAGATGAAGCAGCTCTTGGAGTGTTTGAGAGAAAAATTCTCCGAAAGATCTATGGGCCCTGGATCTGCGTTGACGTTGAATATCGCCGTCGAATGAACCATGAGTTGTACCAGCTATTCTCGGACATCGACATTGTTAGACGTATTTCAATACTGTAGCGACTATGTTGGCTAGGTCATGTTGTGAGAATGGATGAAGATGCCCCGAACCCAGAAGGCATATAAAAGCGAACCAGTTGATGGTTCACGCAGAAGGGGAAGGCCTCGAATACGATGGAAAGATCAGGTCGAAGACAACATTGCCGAATATGGTCTTTCAAATTGAAAAAAAAACTGCACAAAAGACCAACACGCCTGGAAATGCTTTTTAAGCTCGGCTTATGGAACGAAAGTTCTGTCAAAAGCCAGCTAAGTAAGTAAGATATGAGGGTAGTTTTGGGCGGACGCGCCTGTAAACCTTTTTTAAGCTCGTCTTATGGAACGGAAGTTCTGTCACAAGCCAGTTAAGTAAGTAAGATATGAGGGTAGTTTTGGGCGGAAAATAATTCAGTAGGAACGACCATAACAAGCGGGGATTTTTTAAAAAATATTTTTTTTCAAGGATCAAAATAGGCGTAGATTTTTTAAAGAATTTTTTTTGAAGGACTTATACAAGGCGTGGATTTTTATACCCTACACAATCCTACAGCTTTGTGCAGCCCCAAAAGTTTGTAACGCCGCGAAATATTGGTCCTAGACCCACCTTTAAGTATACCGATCGTCATATCTCGACTAGGTGAGTCGATCAAGACATGTGTGTCCGTCCGTCCGTCTGTCCATTATAATTTGTAAACACGATACAGGCCACATTTATGGACCAATCTTCACGAAATTTTGCATGTAGGATGGGTTCTGGCCAATGAAGACCCCCATTGTTTTTGGTAAAGATCGGTTAATATTTAGGGGATGAAATGGAACAAAAATATTAATTTTTGTCGGTTTTTCTGGTCGCTCCAGAGGCCGCAATTATAGTCCGAACATCGCTAATTTTTACATGGAGAAGGGGATCGGGCCAAAGAATAAGCATGCCTGTTTTGATAAAGATCGCTCAATATTTAGCGGATCAAATGGAACCTGACTTTTGTGAGAAAAATGACAACATTTGTATTCTACAGCGTATATATTTACCGCTGAAGGACATAGATCCGAGAAGTTGGTGGCATATCCAAGAGGAGTGGATATGCCAAGTGCTTACGTATTCAGATATAATTTAGTTGCCCATTGCCATACTAGAAGGCGGAAATATAGCCCTGATCGCTTTAATATTTTACTTGAAGTTCCAGTTATGGTCAAGGCCATCGCCTATAATTTTCGGTGATGATTAGATAGAAATTTTGGGATGAAATGGACCAAAAACTTAAATTTTTGTGTTTTTTGATCTATAGGCCACAATTAAATGCCGAACATCACAATACAACCTACGTCGAAGGGAATCTGGAAATGTAATTAGAACCGCTATACTGAATATTTTTATATTCAGAAAATATGTCGGTTTAAGGAAGATATGCTGTTGACCTCTAATCGGGTAAGAGGGAGCACATATCACGAAATATTGCCCAGACTCGGAATAAACATCCGCAGAAAGTCAAGGTTCCGTGGTACTTGTGTAGGGTATCGTATGTTCGGTCCCATCCGACTATACTTCTCCGCTCACTGGTTTATTAAAATATTTTTTCGAAGAAATTATTTTTTTAGAATATTTTTGGGGTCACCCATTCTTTTTTATCCTGCCACAAGAAAAACGGACAATAAGATTTTGTGAATATAACAATCACAGGAACACACACAAATACCCCCTCTCCCAACCTCCATCATCTGTTGAAGTGTATGTTTATTTATGTGAGTGTTCGTATTATGAGAATTGTAACGATTGTTGCTCCAGCTCCAGCTTCTGCTGTCATTTCGAATGTTACTGTTGCTGTTCCGGCTGCTGCTTCTTCTTCTTCTACTGCTGCTGCTGTTGTTGTTATTTTTATTGTTGTTACTTTTTCGTATATCTTAATGGTGACAGGATAACAAAAGACGCTGATGTTATAAAAATTCCGAACAACGCAAAAGAATAAAATTAAATACAAGCTAAAAGAAGAATGGTGCGAGGAGGAGGATGAGGAGTTGGGGAGAGGTTTTCTTTCCAGCAAAAAAAAAAAGACTTCTGGCATGAGTGAATGGTGGAAGGAAGGAAAACAGGGGTCGGGGGGTCTAAGACATTAAATAAAATGATGGAGCTATAAGCAAAAGTAAATATTTTCTGTGTGTGCGTTTTTTTTTGCTATTGTTTTGTCGGATGGAAAGGCAAGGGGTAGGGGGATACTAAGAGGCTTGGTAAGTTTTTTTTTCCGACTTCACTTGTGCCTTTTGTCGCCATGATTTTCGTCACAGGCCATTCAAGTTATAATTTTATGTGCATTTTTTTCGTTTCGTTCGTTCTGTTCCTTCGTTACATCGCTTGCTGTTCTTGAGCTGGAACAAAGCTAAAATTTATGTGAGTTGCCTTGGTGTGTGTGTGTATGTGTGTGTCTCTATGTGTGAAACAGTATCCCTTTGTGGAATTAAGGGTAGTATGGGCTACTCTAAGGAGAGCTATGCTGGAACAGAAAAAAGTGAACGGAGGACATATATTTTTATGTGTTTTTTGTTTGCTTCACCGATTCTTGTTTTTTTGTGTTCGTTTCTGTGAGTGTATTAGTATTTGCTTAGTATGCCTCTTTTTTTTTGGGTATGTGTGTGTGCCATATTCTCCCCCATTTTATTGTGATGGTGGCTGGTTTTTACTGCTCTCCTTTGTAGGAGTCCTGTGTTGGGTAAATGGTTTTTTGTTTCGTCGTATTCCTTTGATAGAAAATGGCAATACTTTTTATGAGGCTTTTTACCAAATTGCTTTGTTGTTGGTTTTCTGTTGCCATTGGTGGGGGGCTGTTTATTATTCGATTTTGCCGCCATTGCTGTTTTTATTCCTTTTCTTCAGTTATTTTTTTTTTGGAATGTGAATTGGCTCTTGTTGGTGTGTTTTTTGGTATAGGATAATTTCTCAATTTTTTTTGGATTTTTTAAAGAATATTTTGACAAGGACTCAGACAAGGCGTGGATTTTTTAAAGAATATTTTGACAAGGACTCAGACAAGGCGTGGATTTTTTAAAGAATATTTTGACAAGGACTCAGACAAGGCGTGGATTTTTTAAAGAATATTTTGACAAGGACTCACACAAGGCGTGGATTTTTTAAAGAGTATTTTTTCAAGGACTCACACAAGGCGTGGATTTTTTAAAGAGTATTTTTTCAAGGACTCACACAAGGCGTGGATTTTTTAAAGAGTATTTTTTCAAGGACTCAGACATATTTTGGCAAGGCGTGGATTTTTAAAGAGGACACAGACAAGGCGTGGATTTTTAAAGAGGACACAGACAAGGCGTGGATTTTTAAAGAGGACACAGACAAGGCGTGGATTTATAAAGAGGACACAGACAATGCTTGGATTTTTTAAAGCCTATTTTGACAAGGACTCAGACATATTTTGACAAGGACTCAGGCAAGGCGTGGATTTTTAAAGAGGACACAGACAAGGCGTGGATTTTTAAAGAGAACAAGACAAGGCGTGGATTTTTAAAGAGAACAAGACAAGGCGTGGATTTTTAAAGAGAACAAGACAAGGCGTGGATTTTTAAGGAGAACAAGACAAGGCGTGGATTTTTAAAGAGAACAAGACAAGGCGTGGATTTTTAAAGAGAACAAGACAAGGCGTGGATTTTTAAAGAGAACAAGACAAGGCGTGGATTTTTAAAGAGAACAAGACAAGGCGTGGATTTTTAAAGAGAACAAGACAAGGCGTGGATTTTTAAAGAGAACAAGACAAGGCGTGGATTTTTAAAGAGAACAAGACAAGGCGTGGATTTTTAAAGAGAACAAGACAAGGCGTGGATTTTTAAAGAGAACAAGACAAGGCGTGGATTTTTAAAGAGAACAAGACAAGGCGTGGATTTTTAAAGAGAACAAGACAAGGCGTGGAATTTACAGAGAACACAGACAAGGCGTGGAACTTACAGACAAGGCGTGGAATTTACAGAGAACACAGACAAGGCGTGGAACTTACAGACAAGGCGTGGAATTTACAGAGAACACAGACAAGGCGTGGAACTTACAGACAAGGCGTGGAATTTACAGAGAACACAGACAAGGCGTGGAACTTACAGACAAGGCGTGGAATTTACAGAGAACACAGACAAGGCGTGGATTTTTAAAGAGAACACAGACAAGGCGTGGAATTTACAGAGAACACAGACAAGACATCAAGTCGTGGATTTTTTGAAGATTTTTTAAGTAGCCATCAAGGCGTGGATTTTTAAAGAGAACACAGAAAAGCCACCAAGGCGTGAATTTTGAAGGATTTTTTTTTAAGTAGCCATCAAGGCGTGCATTTTTTAAAGATTTTTTTTCAAGTAGCCATCAAGGCCTGGAATTTTTACAGATTTTTTTCAAGTAGCCATCAAGGCGTGAATTTTTTAAAGATTTTTTTTGAAGTAGCCAACAAGACCTTGATCTTTCTAAAAATAAGGCATTAAGGCGTACAAAACATTTCTTTCCAATACGCAAGGCATGGATTTTTTAAAAATGTTTTTCGAATTTTTTGAAATTCCGCATAGCTTTTATAAAAAATTTTAATAATTTTATTTTTCCTTCTTTGATGAAACACACCATTTTATCTGAATGTAAGTAAGTAGATGTCGTTAAATGTGCGTGTATATTAAATTATAGTATAGCTGATGGAGGGGTGGAGGAGGTGTGGGTGTGTGAGTGCGTTTAATGTACATGTATTTTGTTAGACATATTTCATAGTTGGTTATTGTTTATGAAATACAATATTTTTATATGCACCCACATTATTACTACAATCACAAACACGCGACGACAACAATGATACATACATATAAACAACATATAACTGACTACAAAGTGATATACAAATATAAAATATATATGGGATAATAATGATGGCCTTGACACCACGAGAGAGAGTAGAGATTAAAAAAATCTCTAAAGAGCGAGCTGAAGGGAGAAGCTAAAGGAAATCACTATAGTCCAGCTGAAGGAAGTCCTTATAGATGGGTTAAAGGGGTGCCTACAGACGAGCTGAAATGAGTCTCGTTAGACGAGCTGAAGGGAGTCTTTCATAGACGAGCTGAAGGGAGTCTTTATAGATGAGCTGAAGGGAGTCTTTATAGACGAGCTGTAGAGAGTCTTTATAGACGAGCTGTAAGGAGTCTCTATTGACGAGCTGTAGGGAGTCTTTCCTAGACGAGCTGAAGGGAGTCTTTCATAGACGAGCTGAAGGGAGTCTTTCATAGACGAGCTGAAGGGAGTCTTTCATAGACGAGCTGAAGGGAGTCTTTCATAGACGAGCTGAAGGGAGTCTTTCATAGACGAGCTGAAGGGAGTCTTTTATAGACGAGCTGAAGGGAGTCTTCATAGGCGTGCTGAAGGGAGTCTTTCTATAGACGAGCTGAAGGGAGTCTTTATTGACGAGCGGATTGGTTCACCTTCTGACATTAGCTCATCTATTGTGAAATGCCCCATATTTGTCCTGATACATACATATATACACAATCCTATATCTATATAGTTTATGTTTGTGTGTGTGTGCTAGTATTTTTGGCAATTTTGGCGTTTTTGTTTCCATTTTTCATAATAAATTTTGTGGTGGGTCTCTTTTGTTTTTCACAGGGAATTTCATCTATAATTTTTTTATAGGAGAATTTTTATGATGATGATTTCTGTTGGCAATTTTTTTTGTGCTCTCACAAAGCATGTATTTGTGTGAGTGGGTGGCTGAATTGTATTGGAGTGTGTGTGTGTGTACATGTGTAGTTCGAAGAGTTTTGGATTGTGCGTAGAGTTTTGGAGGGTGGGGATTTTGGCCAAAATAAAATATGCTTTTTATTGTAACTCTTATCTGGCATTTTTAATGTTTTTTTCTGTGCCCATTCCCCAAACTTCACACACACAGATGGCAAACATGTAACTGTGTTACATAGCTGCCTTTGTGTGTGTGTGTGTTCATGTATTTTTGTTTAGTTTAGTCTGTTGCTGTTTCTTTTCGGATAGTTTTCGCTATCAAACAAAAATTGTACGTATTCGTGAGGCCCATATGAGGATGTGCGAATGTATCGGCTTTTTGTGTGCGAGTGTGTGTGTGTCTGTGTTTGTTTGGATTCCATTTTTAATAACCGCAATATATTTCCCTCGGCCGTTTACTACATTTTTATGATAAATATTATTTTTACTAGATGAATCGAAGAAGACCATTTATGCATGTCAGTGTGTGTGTGCTTTGGGGGTTGTGTGTGTGTAAATATGAGTGTATATGATGTATTCTGTTGTTGTTGTTGCTTTTTTTCTACGACATTATTTTTCGTAATATTGTTTTTGTCATTTTTGCCTACATTAATATTATTATATAGTTGTTAAGTATTTTTCCATTTTCGTAATAATGTTTAGAGGCTTATGTTGTTGTTTTTGTTGTTGCTGTAGTTGTGATAACAACACTAAGAAAAATGAAAGGAAATGAAACTTATAGAAAACAGAAGAGATGGGGTTCTTATAAAAGGACTAGAGGGAGTTTCTTTAAAGGGGCTAAAGGAAGCCTTTATACGCGTACTGAAAGGGAGTTTCTGTGGACGAGCTGAAGGGGGTCTTTATAGATGAGCTGAAGTGAGTCTTATAGCGAGCTGGAGGGAGTCTTTATAGAATCTCTATAGACGAACTGGTGGGCGTCTCTATAGAGAAGGTGAAGATAGTCTTTATAGACGGGCTAAATGGAGTTTATAGACGAGCTGAAGGGAGTCTTTATAGACCAGTTGAAGGGAGCCTTTATAGACTGGCAGAAGGAGTCTTTGTAGACGGGCAGAAGGGAGTCTTTGCAGACGGGCAGAAGGGAGTCCTATAGACGAGTCGAAGAACGTCTTTATAGACGGACTGAAGTCTTTATAGACGGGCTCAATGAAGTCTTTAAAGACGGACTGAAAGGATTATTTATAGACCAGCAGAAGGGAGTCTTTCTAAACCGGTTGAATAGAGTCTCTATATACAGTTGAAGGAAATCTTTATAAACGGGCTGAAGAGAGTCTTTATAGACGGGTTGTAGGGAACCCTTATAGACCGGCTGTAAAGAGTCTTTATATACGAACTGAACCGAAGGTAGTCTTTATGGACGAACTGAAGGGAGTCTCTATAGACGAATTAAAGGTTGTCTATATAGACGGGCCGAAGGGAGTCTTTATAAACTAGCTGAAGCGAGTCTCTATAGAAGAGCTGAAGGAAGTCCCTAAAGACGGGCTGAAGGGAGTTTTCATACACGAGCTGAAGGGGGTCTTTATAGACGGGCTGAAGGGAGTATTTATACACGAACTGAAGGGAGTCTTCAAAGTAGCTAGAGGGAGTCTTTATAGAGGGCGGAAGGGAGTCTTTATAGACGCGCTGAAGGGAATCTTTATAAACGAGCTGAGGGCTAAATGTAGCCCCCATAGACGATGTGAGAAGGGGAGCATTTATGGGTCATTTTATGTATGGGTCATTTTAATGAAATCTCTATAGATGAACTGAATGAGGATTTCATAGACGAGACGATGGACTGAAAAAAGTTTTTATAGAGAAACTGAAAATAGTAATTTTCGACAAGCTGTATAGCCGAGCTAAATGCAATGTCTATATACGAGCTGAAGACGAAGCGAACAGGTATTTATAGATCAGCTGAGAGATGTCTTTATAGGTCACCCCAATGGGAGTCTCTAAGAAAAACTGGATTGAGACTTTAATGACAAGCTGAGATGGGAGTATTATTGACAAGCTAGAGAGAGTCTTAGAGACGAGCTGGCGATATCGAGCGAAATTTTCATGTACATACATTTCAACTACTTCTAGAATGTTTGGTGTGAAAAATAAAATATATCGGGCAACGTTTTTGGTATAGCCCCCCTTATATATATATATATATATATATTTTGGGGAATAGGGGAACATTTTCAACAAAATCTGCTGTGATTCGACATTTTGCGTTCTCATTGGGTAGCAAATCTCCCATCCAAAAATACCAATATTGCCGAAGGAAAAACTGGATTGAGATTTTAATGACAAGCTGAGATGGGAGTCCTATTGACGAGCTTGAGAGAGTCTTAAAGACGAGCTGGCGATATCGAGCGAAATTTTCATGTACATACATTTCAACTACTTCTGGTATGTTTGGTGCGGAAAATTAAATATATCGGGCCAAGTTTTTGGTATAGTCCCCCTTATATATTTATACCTCTCAATATTCGGAATAGGGGAACATTTTCAACAAAATCTGCTGTAATTCAATATTTTGGGTTTTCATTGGGTAGCAAATCTCCCTACCAAAAAATACCAATATTGCCGAAAAAAAAACTGGATTGAGATTTTAATGACAAGCTGAGAGGGGAGTCCTATTGACGAGCTTGAGAGAGTCTCAAAGACGAGCTGGCGATATCGAGCCTTAAAATCTTCATGGACTAACATTTCAACTACTTCTAGTATGTTCGGTGCGGAAAATGAAATATATCGGGCCAAGTTTTTGGTATAGCACCCCTTTTATAAAGGTACCTTTCAATATTCGGTATTTTTGTGCACTTTGGGAAAATTTTCTAATAGAATTTTCTGTAGTTCGATACTTTGGGTTCTCATTGTGTAGCAATATGAATATTGGAGAAATTTGAGGAAATATCAATATTGGGGAAATTTTCAGGTTAAACCCTTTATAGAGATACCTACCACTATTCGGTATTTTGGGGAAGGTTATAACATATGAAAAACTGTCCTATACTATGTCCTATACACCCTGAGATGGGCATTGAAAATATCTAAAATGAATAGGCACATTTTTATATAGGGGCTATGCCATGATGATCTGCTGCCAGGAGAATATGAAATATCAAACTACAGACATTCAGAACTTAACCACATTTTAGTTGCTAAAAATAGTTTTTCATCACCAGACAGAATTTTGAAAAAAAAAATTCACCTCCCAACTGAATTGTTGGTTTAAATCAGGATTAAAAAAAAAAATCAGCACTTGACAGATGAAGATTTATAAAAATTATGTGAGGATTTAAAAAAAAACATTTTTCATGCCGCTTCGGATACGTGGATTTTTCTAAATATATTTTTTCAGCCCTGCGGATTTATTTCGAATTTATTTTCCTAAATTACCCATCTTCTTGTTTCTGAAGGAAATTCAAACACCTTCATCCCTTCTCCCCGAAAAATAAACAAAACTAATTTATCTTCGCCCATAAGGAATCTTCTCGAAGTTCTAAACCAAATTTAATTAGACACATAACCCCGTCCCGTGTTATTTTCACATTCATTTAAAATCCTTTTTTTGTGAGCTTCGTGAAAAATTGAGAAAATAAAGCAAAGAAAACTTGCCCTTAGCCTGCTGCTTGCTCAAGAAAATGTATGTATACCCAAGAATACCTTTTTCACCTTGGCTGAGGATTTTTATCCTGAAAAAGCCAGAAAGGCAAATCCTCCACGAAAGAGTTCAGGGTTTTTTTTTGTCTCTATATCATTTTAATTGAGGGTAAATATGTAAATTTTATAAAAATACAAATACACTCACACACTCACACACATCTACACGAGTAGACAAGGATACCCTGCCAGTAAAAATTTCTAATCACATTTAGCCTTTAACGTGGAGAGTGGAAGGGGGGTTGAGCTGAAGACATTCTGAAAGCACAACCATGGCGAATAAGAAACAGCGAACGATGCCGTAGATATTCGTGAAAAAGTTTTTAGCAGTTTTTGTGTGGATACATGGGTGGGGTAGGACTTATGGGGAGCTATGCAAATGAATCTGCAGGTTGGCCGGGGTTCGAAGTTTGTGTATTTTGCGGTTTATTGTGCTTTACGAGTGGGTGTATGGGGAAGGAGGTAGTGGAAATGGTTGATTTTCTTGCTGTCTATCTTAAGAAAGTCATCTCATATTTGAAAAGGGTTGCTGTCGACTTGTACGCCGAAGTAACCCCAACCATTTGCCGCCAGTAAGAAAAGTAATTACCAAACATTTTTTCCGGAAGGTGGGGGTGGCATGGAGGATGACTGTGACATATAAATCAAAAGATGGCTGAAGCCGCGAAAACGCGAAAACTTCTACGAAACACCCATCACGAAATTTCTGGGGGCCCCAAGCGTCGAAAGTAGGGGAAAATCAATATTCAAATTAGCGAAAACTTGTGCAGAAGGAAAACGACAAGAAATCTGAGAGAAATGGTGGTGTCTGGCAAAGAAAATGCCACGACAAAATTGGATACACACAAACTCGCGCCATATTCGGAATTTAAAGTTAAGGCGTGGGTATACCAAAGAAATTTCGTGTGTTCGGAAGAATACTGACAAAATATAAATTTTTCTTAACGGCTAGTTTTGCCTATTAAATTATTATCTACTGACCGATAAATAAGAGTCAAGGAAGGTAGGAGGAAAGATAAATGATTGGAGATGGGATAATGCAAAAGAAGAAGGTCATCTCATCATCATCATCCCATCGCCGTTTGCCAAGAATAAGGGTTGCTGTCCAGACATTGTGTCTGAGTTTTAAAGGATAATTAACATCCTTGAAGGTCATTCAGCAACATCCTCCTCCTTATGTAAATTGTTATGTTTGCTTGCTGACCCATTGTTGATAGACGATTATGGTCAGTTTTTATGGAATTTTTGTATTTCAATTTTGTTTTTGGGTAGCTGGGTGGGGTGGCTGTGGCTGACCTTTCTTTTTCTTTGCGGAGGAAAGGAAATTCCATTCCATTTTATTTAAAATAAAAAAAAATCAATTAAAAGGTGTAAATAAGAATAATGTGAACGGGAAATGATTGGTCTATTGATTTCCTGTTTGTTTTGTATAGGGGTACAGATTCATGGATAGGGGTCAGGGGTCAATTGTGGGACAAACAAACATCTTTTAAATATAAAAATAAAAATTTATTCTGAAAAGCCTAATAGTCTTCATATAAATAATAACCCTTTGGACTTCTAAGTCCATGGATGCCATACCTCTCTCTGCTCGTCTATCATCCACACACGCGTCGGTTGGGCCCTGCAAAAAAGGGACCCTGATGCTGCAAAAGAAATATGTTTTATACCCCCTCCTTAAGTTTGAGTTTATATTTAATTAAACATTCCGTTTGCAACCCACCGAAATATTCACCTGACACCACATATCCTTGATCAGAATAAAATTCCATGTCGATTTAGAAATATCCGTCGGGTCCGCCTGTTGATAACATGATAGATTTCACAATATTTTGTATAGAGCAATGAGATTTTGTTAGTGATTAACCAGTAAGGAAAGTTCAAAATTTTGTTTCAATCGGACAATATTGGGAGTTTCGTGGACCATTTACATAAAATCGAACGAACGTATATATGGAAGCTATATCTAAATCTGAACCAATTTCAACAAAACTTCGCATACATCAATCTCTGACCTAATTTAGCACGCTGTGCACAATTTTGTCTCGATCGGACCAATATTGGCTGTATTGTGCTCCATTTACCTATAATCGGACGAAACTATATATGGGAGCTATATCTAAATCTGAACCGATTTCTTCAATTTCTATAGAGCCAAAATAAGTGACATGTGCCAAATTGCATTCAAATCGGATCATAAATGCAACCTGTACTTTGTTCACAGAAATACGTGGGCGGACATACATAAATCGACTCAGAAAGTGATTCTATGCATATTCTCAACAGAAACCATGGATATATCTCGATTACTTTTGCCTGTTGTGAAGGGTATAAAAATGGGATTTATTGGTTCAAGTGTTTGATATAACCCCCTACATGTATTCCTTGTAGCCAAATATTCGGTATTTTCGTGATTTTGGGCAGGGTTTTCATTCAAATTGCTTATAATTTGATATTTTTCGTTCTTATTGGATAAAAAGTCTGGCTGGTCCATATTTTGGGGTAGCCGCCAAATAATGGTACCTTTCAAATTTCATTATTTTGGTGGAGTTTGGGATCGATTTTGTAACAGAATTACCATACGTGAATATTTTTATTGGGTAGAAAAATTCCCTAAAAATTGTCAATATTAGCCAAAGTTTCTGGATAATCCTCATGTGAAGGTACCTCTAAAATTTGGTTATTTTGGTGGCGGTTAGTACCGAATTTCAAACAAATTGGCTGTAATTTAATATTTCGCGTTTCTTATTGAATAGAAAATATCCCTAAGAAATTTTTTTAATATTAGCCCAACTCTCGGAGGCTGTCCCTATATAATACACGAACCAAATATTTGGTATCTTGGTCAGGGTTTTCATGCGAAAATTTACTCTAATTTAATATTTGGCGATCTCATGGTTTACCATAGCATAGCTCCCCTATAAAACTCACGCAAAAAAATCCATTATGTTTATATGAACTATAGGTCCGATTTGGGCCAAATATTGACCTTTTGTTATGAATTGTTGGCATTTTAAAACTCTAGTAGTCGATTTTCACAATCCTCCCTAGATACCAATTTTTTATCACAAATAAATTTTGCAATGCAAGAAAAAGTGGATAATCGCTTGGTGCCAAGTCCGGACTAGACCGTTTGAAGATATCAATTGACCAGAAACGGCCAATATTGGCCAACAGGAGTGGTGTCGTGTTCCACCAGTTCAACGCTAGGCCACACACATCTGCAGTGACTCGCCAGAAACTTGGAACTTGGTTGGGAAGTTTTAATGCATACGGTCCAGTGCAGTCCAGTCCCAACCAAGTTCCTGAAGTTTCTTGCGAGTCACTGTAGATGTGTGTGGCCTAGCGATGAACTGGTGTAACACGACACCTCTCCTGTTGGCCAATTTTGGCCGTTTCTGGTCAATTGCTATCTTCAAACGTTGGCAGTTGTTATGGTCGATTTTTAGCTCTTGGGTGATGTTACGATTGCTAACATGCCGGTCACTGCTAACATGCCGGTCTATATTATATTAGTTTTGTTTTTCCGTTTGTAACTCATCGAAATAATCATTTCCGACCCTATAAAGTATATACATTCTTGATCAGCGTAAAATTCTATGACGATATAGCCATGTCCGCCTGTCTGTTGTAATCACTCTAACGTCTAAACGAATGGAGATAGATCGCCAAAATTTTGCATAGAGTCGTCTTTTGTCTGCAGGCAGGTCAAGTTCGAAGATGGGCTTTATCGGTCCACGTTTAGGCATAGCTCCCATATAAGATTACCCTCCAATATTCGGTATTTTGAGGTCCTTGAGCGCGTTTTTTAACTGTATTCGCTGAAATTTGGTACATTGAGTTCTTATTGGGTAGCAAATTTCTCCACTAAAATTTATAAAAATGTGGGTCCATATTTTCGGATAGCCCCCACATAAGGGTACCCCCAATTTTATTTTGGGGGGTTTGATCGCATTTTTCGACCGAATTCGCTGAAATTCGGTACTTTGAGTTATTATTGGGTAGCAAATCTCTATACTAAAAATTATAAATATAGGCCCACTTCCCAATTTCCGTTAAGGCATGGACCCGGCCAGTCCCCCAGAATGTTCCTATCCTCAGCAGTTCTTCAAATCCTGGCTAGAATGAAGGATTCAAAAAAACTTCCTAAAAGGCGAGCGAAGGGAGATAGGCCTATAGCTACCACACTGAGAGGGAACTAATAAAGCCTCCATCCAAGCACTGGGGAAGTATCCTAAATTCAGACAGTGATCCAAAAGAATGGTGAGGAAGGTCAAAACTACGCAATTTTAAACCAAGTTTCGGGTAAGCCCTCATATAGCGGGTTACAAAATTATTAATATTAGCCCAAGTTTCCCCACATAAAACGTGAACCCCAAATATTCGATATTTTGGAGATTTAGAGTAAGATTTTCATCCGAAAATTGGTCCTAATTTAATATTTGGTATTCTCATGGGAATTTTACATTCCGTACTACCAACAATTATGAGTATCGGTCTACTGTTTGGAGGTAGTCACCATGTAACGGTATACCCATTTTGGGGAGGTTGAGCACGTTTATTTTTTCAACCAATATTGGATGTAGTTTGATATTTTGATTTCTAGTTGGGTAGCAAATTGTCCTACCAAAAATTATCAAAAGCGGTCCCTTGTTTTGATATAGCCCCATATAACGGTACCCCAATTTACCCCAAAATTTTTAGTATTTTGTCAGTCCTCAGTCTTCATGGCAGCAATTATTAATGGCATAGCTCCCCTATAAAGATCCCAATCGATTCGGGATATTTTGAATGTACTTCTCATGGTGGAGGTTACAAAAGGCACGTCCAACCCGAAAGGGGTTTCTTTCTTCTTTTTTTTTATAAACCCACGTTTGATTTTGTATTGATTTTTTTTTAATTAACGGTGCAATAGAGAGCTGACAAAAATATATGGAAAACCAGTGAGCGAAGCAGTATAGTCGGTCGGGACCGACCATATGATACCCTACACAACTTCCACGAAAATCTAACTTTCTATGGTTCTATATTCTGAACATGGATAATATTTTGCGATATTTGAACCCTCTTGAACACCTAGAGGTCAACATATATTACAAATATCCAGTATGGCCCTTCTAATTACTTGGCCAGATTCCCTTCACCGTCGCTTGTTTATGGCCTATAGATTGACTCGTAAAAACACAAAAAAAATAAGTTTTCGGTCCACTTCATACCAATATTATTATCTGATCATCGCCGAATATTATAGGCGTTGTCCTTGAGTTTACCTGGATCCTCAAGGAAAATATATTTCCGCCCTCTAATGTGGTAATGGGTTACTAAATAATATCTGAATACGTAAGCATCTGTAAATATTTGAGTGTAACTCTCACTCTCACGGTCAACCATTCCTCTTGAATACACTATCAACTTCGCGGGTCTATATGCCTCACGAGTAAATATATACGCCATAGAATTTTGTCATTATTCACACTAAAGTCAGGGTCCATTTGACCCGCTAAATAATGACCGATCTTTATCAAAGCAGGCACGCATATTCTCTGGCCCAATCCTCTTCTCCATGTAAATTTCGCGATGTTCGGACCATAATTGCGGCCTCTGAAGCGACCATAGGCCGCATAATTAAATATTTGTTCTATATTATCCCCTAAATATTAATCGATCTTTACCAAAAACAATAGGGGTCTTCATTGGCCAGAACCCATCGTACATGCAAAATTTCGTGAAGGATGGTCCATAACTGTGGCCTGTATCGTGTTTACAAATTATAATGGACAGACGGATGGACGGACGGACACACATGCCTTCATCGACTCAGCTAGTCGAGACATGATGATCAGTATATTTAAAGGTGGGCCTATGACCAATATTTCGCGGCGTTATAAACTTTTGGGGCTGCACAAAGCTATAATACCCTGACAACATAGTTGTGTAGGGTATAATTATTAGCAACAATTTAATATTTTGGGTTCTCACCCATACTCCTCGAATTTCAGATTTTTGGAAGTTTGGGTATCGGCTGACTGAAGTTAGATATTCTGGGTTCTTTTTAAGTAGAAAATCCTCCTACAAAGTTATTAATATTAGCCCAAGATTACCCACATAAAACGGGAGCCTCAAATATTCGATATTTTGGAGATTTAGGGTAGGGTTTTCCTGGCCCTACATACACACTTTAGCTCATCTATGGAAACCTCCTTCAGCTCGCCTATAGATAATCCCTACAGCTCGTCTATAGAGACTCCCTTCTGTCAGTCTATAGAGAATCTCTTCAGATCGGCTATGAAATGCACCCATCAGCTATAGATACTTCATTCTCCTGGTCGATAGAGATTACATCAGTTCGTCTATAGCGACTCCCTTCAGCTCGCTTCTCTATAGAAATGCCCTTCAGCTCGTCTATGAAAAAAGTCCTGCAGCTTTCCTCAGTTCATCTATAAAAACTCCCTTCAGTCCATCTATAAAACTTCCTTTCACCTGGTCAATGGAGACTGCCTTCAGCTCATTTATAAAAAACTCGGTGATTTTTTGATCCTTCTGGATTTTCCAGATAATTTCATTAACCCCTTCTTTTAATAATTAGGCAACTGTCAAGTCGAAGTTACCCTCATTTAAATATTTAAATATTGACAAAAGGAAGATGCTGTTGATCTTCACAGCCTCATTACGATCTTGAAAATTAACTACAACCAAATAAATTTCTAATTTAATTCAGGATAACAAGGGGGAAGGTAGAATATTTTCAAACATTTTTTTTTGGAAGTGGTGTGAAATATGCAAATATTGTAGAGATCTTCAAATGATCTTCTTTTTAGAGAAAGTGGAACGTGCCAGGATGGAAAGAGGCTGTGTCAACATCTTTTTACCTAGGTTGTATGCAAATCAAATATTTACGACAACATTGTAAAGGAAAGTAGGGTTAAATATGCAAATTTATTTGAAAGGATCTTTCGAAGGACCTCAAAGAAAGTGGAACGTGCCAATAGAAGACTGGATCAAAATTTTTGTGTGTAAGATTATTCTAATTATATTCTTGGTGGGTTTTTTGAGGGATATACAACCCTCATTTGCATATTTAAATTTGCTTGAGAAGCGTGGATGCTGCGGATCTTGTCTTCTCGGGTGTGTTAATTAATTAAGCAAATAATTCGAAATTTATTTGATATGTTATGGAATGGAAGAAGGGGACGTGATGTGAGTTTATGTGGGTTTCCAAAGAAATAGAAAAATTAGGAGATTACATTTTGTGTGGAACGTGTCAAAGAAGTTTGAATTAGATCCCTTCAAAGTGAAAGGAGTTTTTTAAGTGATTTTCTGGGAAAAATAGTTCGATATTATATCCTGGTATTTAAAGAGAAAAATCAATGCTTATAATCCATTAAAGAATACCATGATAAATATCCAGTATTTTTTGAAAAAAAATCTAGAAATCGTCATTGAAAATATGTGACCATAGGAGAGGCAATAGCTAATTTCTTTTATAGAGAAAAGGCATAAGCTAATTTTTTTTTATAAAAACAACAACTGGGATTCATTCTGACTATTCTGCAATAACAAAAATTTTATTAAAATTGCTTTATAAGTTTTCAGTACATTTTAGGAATTATATTCAAAGTTGTTATGGACAATTTGTGGCCATAGGAGAGGTATTTAGGTGTGGTGGGTACAAAATATTGGAATTTTTCGGGGGAAAGTAAAATATTCAATGCAAAGGCTTTCTAAGGACTCAAACCCTTGTCCCTGGTTCAATTTTGTTGCAGAAAAAAAATTATTTTACTTCGTTGCACATTTTGAAAAAATAATTATTTTAAACATCAGCATTTCCAAATAAAGCTGGGAAAGAGTGAATTTTTATTTCCCTGTATATCTCCATGGCAAAATAGCAGATCTTAGTTCGCAAATCGAAGTTTTGGTTTATTTTGGCCCATTCACAAAAATACGTTACAAATGAAAATTATTCGACATTTAAAATATGTCAGTCTATTCTATAAAATCGATCACCTTTTGAAACAATTAACACTTAGAAAGGTCACCACCGCTGCCGGGCAATCAACCCCCTTTTTGCCACCACACCATTGATTGGTTTGACCCATTTTGGTCAGTCCTATTGACTTCGCATGCGGAGTTTGATTTCTTAACAGAGTGACCTTTTGCGTAATAATTTTTTTCTTAAGAAAATTGCATTTTCTTTTATGGGTGGTAATGACAATTTCACACATCAAAATGCAAAATGCATTTTTATTGAAATATTCCTGAAGAATTTAGGGGAAAATGTAACGTTTTTCAAATTCTGGAATGCATAAAGGTCAATTAGGGATGAAAAGTGTTAGGGCCCAGTGGTCAAATCCTAAATGCTTAGGAAAATGTTGGTTTTTTATTTTATAAAGGAATGGAAAAAGGCGCCAGGCGAAGTAGAAGAATGAATTTTATTGTTCTTAGTCACAAAGTCTTCTAGAAGGTTAAGCCTGCACCACATTGTGGGGTATTAAATGTTCAGTAAAATATGGAAAGACTGTCTTGAGTTTGTTTTTATATAAAATATCTGCAAAAAAAAAAAAAAAGTGAGCGGAGCAGTATAGTCGGACGGGGCCGACCATATGATACCCTACACAACTTCTATGAAAATCTAATTTTGCGTTAACAGGTCAAGAAATATTACTAATACTCAGTAGACAAGGGCTGTACTTGTCCAGATTCTCTTTGCCGTAGGTTATGTTGTGAGCTTGGGCTTTCAATTGCGGCCTATAGATCGACTAAAAAAAACACACACACACACACAAAAAGTTAAGTTTTCGGTCCACTTCATCCCAAAATTATTGTCTGATCATCACCGAAAATTATAGGCGTTGTCCCTGACCATAATTGGAATCTCATGGAAAATTTTAAAGCCATCAGCGCTATATTTCCGCCCTCTAGTGTGGTAATGGGTTACTAAATAATGTCTGAATACGTAAGCACCTGTAAATATTTAAGTGTAAATCCCACATCTGAGGACATACGACCACATAATTGGTACCAATTTAAAGGTCAACAACTCCTCTTGAACATACTATAAGCTTCTCTGGTCTAGGTCCTTCATGGGGCAAAAATATACGCCATAGAATACAAATTTTGCCATTTTTCACACAAAAGTCAGGATCCATTTGACCCGCTAAATATTGGCCGATCTTTATCAAAACAGGCATGCTTATTCTTTGGCCCAATCCCTTTCCCCATACAAAAATTCGCGGTGTTTGGGCCATTATTGCGGGCTCTGGAGCGACCAGAAAAATCGAAAAATATAAAGTTTTTGGTCCATTTCATCCCCTAAATATTATCCGATCGTTTCCAATAGGGGTCTTCATTGGCCAGAACCCATTCTACATGCAAAATTTCGTGAAGATTGGTCCATAACTGTGGCCTGTATCGTGTTTACAAATTATAATGGACAGACGGACGGACGGACACACATGTCTAGATCGACTCAGCTAGTCGAGATATGACGATCGGTATACTTAAAGGTGGGTCTAGGACCAATATTTCGCGGCGTTACAAACTTTTGGGGCTGCACAAAGCTATAATACCCTGACAACATAGTTGTGTAGGGTATAAAAAAACTGCGCACAGTTGACCTTCTATAAGTCCTCTGGACTTCCTTTAGGTCATCAGTAGCAAAACACCTTATTTAGGTTTTCTATGAACAAAATACCTTCTAAAGATTTTTTCTAAGTCTTTCTATAGGGCTTCAAATTATAAAAGACTTTATATAGGTATTTATACCCTACACAACTATGTTGTCAGGGTATTATAGCTTTGTGTAGCCCCATAAGTTTGTAACGCCGCGAAATATTGGTCCTAGACGCACCTTTAAGTATACCGATCGTCATATCTCGACTAGCTGAGTCGATCTAGACATGTGTGTCCGTCCGTCCGTCTGTCCATTATAATTTGTAAACACGATACAGGCCACAGTTATGGACCAATCTTCACGAAATTTTGAATGTAGGATGGGTTCTGGCCAATGAAGACCCCCTATTGTTTTTGGTAAAAATCGGTTAGTATTTAGGGGATTAAATGGACCAAATACTTTATTTTTGTCGGTTTTTCTGGTCGCTCCAGAGGCCGCAATTATGGCTCAAACACCGCAAATTTTTGCATGGAGAAGGGGATCGGGCCAGAAAATAAGCATGCCTATTTTCAAAAAGATCGGTCAATATTTAGCGATTCAAATGGACCCTGGACTTTTGTGTAAAAAATTACAAAATTTGTATTCTGGGACGTATATACTTGCTCCTAAAGGACATATACCCGAGAAGTTGGTGGTATATACAAGAGGAGTTGTTGACCTTCAAATTGATACCAATTATATGGCAGTATGTACTCTGATGTGGGAGTTATACGTAATTAGGTAAAGGTGACTATGTGCATAGTATTACTATTACTCCATAAGAGTAAGGAAATGTCGCGTTGATCGCTTTGAAAGTGTACATAAAGTTCCGCTTATGGTCAAGGACGACGCCTATAGTTTTCGGTGAAGTTGAGATTTTATTCAGGGGGTGCAATGAACCGAAAACTTTAATTTTGTCAGATTTTCTAGTCGCTCTAGGGGCAATTATTATATACAGAACATCACATATTTTACAAGGTGAAGGGGATCTAACCAAATACTTAGAGCGGCAGGCTCAGAATATAGAATCGGAGAAATTTTTCTTTTCGTGGTAGTTGTGTAGGTTATGATATGGTCGGCCCCGTCCGACTATACTGCTCCGCTCACTGGTTTATATATAACATCTTGTATAGAGAGAGAGTTCTTCTTTAGATAGAACCCTTGAAATGTGGATAAAAGATCTGCAATATGTCGCAGACCATAACAAGGCGGTATTTTTTTAGAGAATATTTTTTTCTTGTATACACTGAAGATCATCACTTTATAAACCGAAGATCTCCAACTTTGGAAACATATTTGTATTGACAATATCCACTAATCTTTTTGCTGCTGAACAATCCCACATTTATACAGGAGAATAAAAAATGACATTTTAAAGCAACCATCGCATCAGTCGGGTCAAAAAAAATATTTTTAAAAATTACAAGTCTTTATTAGGAAAGAAAAAAAATTAATTTTTTTTTAAATTCAAGTTTCTGGTATAGATCTGCAGTATGTAAACCTAAGATCTGCAATGTGTCATCAAAAGGTAGTTGAGTTGCTATGGGTCTTCTATAGATGAAAGACCCTTTACAGGCCTATTTTCGGATTATTATACTAGTCGATCTTTTATTGCTATACTATAAATAGGAGACCATCTATAGTTCACCTATTAATAGAATAATTTTTATTATTATTATTTTTTTAATTTATTGTAGAAGAGATTGTAGAGAGTAGCAGGCCTTTAACGATGTAACATTTCCTTGTATCCACATCTATTAATAAATAAAGCTTATAATATTATTAAAAATTGCTTAATAAGACAGTGATACAAACCAACACACAAATTTTATTCAGGGGTTCTAATGCACTAATTCCATTTAGTTTGAGACCATGGACCACGAAAATACCTTTGGTTTTTTGTCACATCGTAAATTTGCATTATCAAATAGATGATCAAGAGATCAATAAGATTTTGAAAATTAACCACAAGCAAATATATTTTCTAATTTTTATAGGGTGACATAAGAAAAGTCGAAATATTTATTCAAATTTTGTAGAAGGGAGTGATAGCTGAAGTATGCGAATATTGTGTAGATCCTGTCTTGTTTGTCCATGGACATCTTCTAATAAGAATTATAATATTGTCATGCAGAAGTTACCCTCATTTGCATATTCAAATATTGATGAGTGGAAGATGCTGTTGATCTCCTCAAGCCACATTAAGATTTTGAAAAATAACCAGAAGCAATTAAATTTCTCATTTATATAGGGTGACAATTGGGAAGTCAAAATATTTATTCAAATTTTGTAAAAGAGGGTGATAGCTGAAATTTGCAAATTTTGTGTAGATCTTCAAATAGTGTTCTTAAAGAGAAAGTGCCACGTGTCAGAAGGGAAAGATGCTGGACCAATTTGAATTTTTACCTAGGTGATTTGCATAAAATATTTACCTTAACATTTTGAACTAGGGCGGTTCAATATGCACATTTATTACAAAGGATCTTTCGAGGACCTTCAAGAAAGTGGAACGTTCCAATAGAAAATGGAAAATGTTTCCAAATTATTTGCTAATTTTTATTAAATAAATTAAGTAGATTTTCCTCATGTTTACTCAACTCATCATCAAAGGATCTTTCGAGGACCTTAAAGAAGCTGGAACGTGCCAATAGAAAATGGAAAATTTGTCTATATTATTTGCTAATTTTTATACCCTTCACCACACTGTGGTACAGGGTATTATGTCTTTGTGCATATGTTTGTAACAGGCAAAAGGAATCGAGATAGACCCATAGTTCCTTTTGAGAATATGCATAGAATCACTTTCTGAGTCGATTTACGTATGTCCGTCTGTCCGTCCGTCTGTCCGTCCGTCCGTCCGTCTGTCCGTCCATGTATTTTTGTGAACAAAGTACAGGTCGCATTTATGATCCGATTTGGATGAAATTTGGCACAGTTCACTTATTGGGCCCAAGGACGAACCCTATTGAAATTGGGAAAAATCGGTTCAGATTTAGATATAGCTCCCATATATATTTTCGTCCGATTTAAGGTAAATGGTGCACCAAAGTCCCTATATATCTTTCGATTTGCACGAAATTTGACATAACGTATTGAATTGAGCCTAGAGTGATGTCTGCCAAATTTCGTGAAAATCGGTCCAGATTTAGATATAGCTCCCATATATAGTTTCGTCCGATTTTATGTAAATGGTGCACCAAAGTCCCTATATATCTTTCGATTTGCACAAAACTTGGCATAACGTATTGAATTGAGCCTAGAGTGATGTCTGCCAAGTTTCGTAAAAATCGGTCCAGATTAATATATAGCTTCCATATATAGTTTCGTCCGATTTTATGTTAAAGATTCACCAAAGTTCCTATAAATCTTTCGATTTGGACGAAATTTGGTATAGCATACAGGATTGAGCCTGGAATGATGTGTGCTGAGTTTCGTGAAAATCGGTTCAGATTAAGATATATATATTTCCGTCAGATTTAATGTAAATAATGTACCAAAGTTCTAATATTGCATAGATCGATTGATTTTAAGTAATTGACGAACCAAGGAACCAATATATGGTTGATAGGAACAAAACGTACTGAAATTAGTATAACCCAACCTGTGACAAGTTTTGTTGAAATCGGTTCATATTTGGATATAAATTCCACATATATTTTCGTCCGATTTTAAGTAAACGGTGCAAATGGTGTTTGTCAAATTGACATGAAATTTTGCACAACGCACAAAATTGAGCATAGAATAACGTAGTTGGGTTTTCTAGAAGTACAGACATAGCCCAACGGCCCAACATATGTCCCATTGTAAGAAACAAATGACATGCAAATAGATTGATATATTTTGATTCACATAAATATCACATATTTTAGTTCATCCAATTTCATGTTAATTGTTCTGGTGAAGATAGTGGTGAAGGGTATCATATAGTCGGCCCCGTCCGACTTTACTACTTTCCTTACTGGTTATTATTTAAATTAAGTTATTTTGTGTTGTTTTAAGGAGAGCGGATGCTGTAGGTCATGTCTTTGGTTAGGGACATCTATTAAGCTAATAATTATTTATTTCATTTGTTATGGTAAAAAAGATGGGGAAATATTGCAGATTTATATGTGGTTTTCGTAGAATTAAAAAATAGAATTGTAATTTATGTTGAATGTACCAAGCCAGTTTTGTATCAGATCCCTTAAAATCGATAGATGTTTTTTGAAGTTATTTTCAGGGAAAATAGTTCGGTATTATTTCATGGGCTTAACAGAACAAAATCAAAGCTGATAATCTTCTTAAAAATTGCTAAATAAATATTTAGTATTTTATTTTGTAAATATTCTGGAAACATTAAAGACCGGAATGGCCCTTGATAAAAATATTGCTTAGAAAATCCACAACTGCTTTGGTTCTTGAAAAATAGTCTTTATAATTTTTCAGGAAAAAAATACCTTTGGATTGGTTCTTAAAAAAAATATTTAAAAATTTTCTTTGCAATGGTGCTTCAAAAATATCCTTTAAAAATCCACGCTTATATTCTTCCTTGAAAAATTTAAAGCTTAATTTTTAAAATATCCTACAAAAAATTTTGAAAATGTGTGGCCATAGGAGAGACATTTAGCTGTCTAATGGGAATACTGCGGATAGATATTGCATATTTTGGGAAGGGAAGTAAATTATTTAATGTTTAAATTTACTATATTTTTCTAAGGACTCAAACCCTTGTCTCTGGTTCAATTCCATGGAAGAAAAAAAAACATATTTCACTTTCACAAAAATATTTAATTTTAAAATTCATAATTTTTGAATAAATCTGAGAAAATAGTATTTTAAATTTCCCTCTTTGCTCACTATTGTAAAATAGTAGATCTTAGTTTGCAAATCGAATTTTGTCTGTATATGACCAATTCACAAAAATACGTTACAATTTCTTAAGGGGACCCCCCACCATTCTCGGGGTCAAAAATTTTTTTGATTTAATTCGAATCTACATTAATTCAAGATTTTTCTCTTTTGCGAATGGCAGGCACGATAACTCAAAAACTAATAACCCAATCGATTCCAAATTTTTACACGTTTCTCTGTGAGTGTGTAGCTATCGTATGAACTAGGATAAAGCCAATCGGTAAAGATCTTCCTTATTTTTTAACTAGGTTTTCCCTTAAATGAATTGTTGGAAAATTTTGAATATTTGTATATTTTCAGTGTCATCCTATGATCACTGGTCTCCAACCGTTTTTCTATGTTTCCCTTAAGATAATATTTCTATATACTAAAAACTGTGTATTTTATATTTTCTGCATCATCTTCTGACCATCGATCCTCATGTTCCCTCCTTAACCTTTGCTCTTTCAACAAAACAAAATCCAAATCGAATTGTCAAGAGAGAGATAAAAGGTGATAATAAATTGATTTGATTTTATGGTGAAGTGTGAAATTCCATTACCACCCAAAAGAAAATAGAATTTCTTAAGAAAAATATTTTCCGCAAAGGTCAGTCTGTTAAGAAAACAAACTCCACACACGTAGACAATAGGCTGACCAAAATGGGTCAAACCAATCAATGGTGAGGTTGAAGAAAGGGGGTTGGCTGCTGGGCAGCGGTGGTGACCTTTCTAAGTGTTAACTGTTTTAAAACGGGATAGATTTTATAGAAAAGACTGAACTATTTTAAATGTCGAATAATTTTCATTTAAGAAATTGTAACGTATTTTTGTGAATGGGCCAAAATAAATCAAAAGTTCGATTTGCAAGCGAAGATCTGCTGTTTTACAAATGGAAATAAAAATTCTGTCCTTTTCAGTCAGGATATAGAAATTCTATCCTTCTCAGCCAGGATATAAAAATTCAGTCCTGCTCAACTTTTTTTTCGACATTTTTGTCTTTAAAAAAAAAATATTTTTTCAAAATACAATTTTAAATTTCTTTAATGGAATTGAACTAAGGCTTCGAGTCCCAATATATAAAATCTATACATTGATTAATAATATTGGGAATAAATATTATTTAATGCTTAGATTTTACATGTTTTTCAAAGGATTCTGAAGCTGAAAAAGTCAGCATTATTTCCTTTTCTGTCCCACCTATGCAAAATCATCAGATCTTTGTATGCCAATCGAATTTTAATTTTGTAGGTCAAGTTTAAGATCACATTAAACAGCTAATTGCCTCACATATGACCACACATTTCCCATGACGACTTCGAATATATTTCTTAAAAACGCAAAGAATAATTATATACCAATTTTAAGAAAAAAAAATAATTAATTTTTGTCATTACACCAAAATTATTACTTTCAAAATTGCTCTGTAAATACCATGAAAAAATAAGCAACTTTTTCCCCTGAAAAAGAAACTTCAAAAAAACTTCTGTCCATTTTAAGAAATCTGATCTAAACTTCATTGCAACGCTACACATCAATTTTATTTCATATTTTTTTACTTCTATGAAAATCTCAAATAAATCCCCACTATTTCCCCATCATTTGTCCTATAACAAATGAAATAAACATCTAATTATTTGCCTAATTGGTTGCCTTAAACGAAAACATGATCGACAGCATTCTCTCGACTTCAAAAAAGTAAATATGCAAATATGCAAATGAATTCTAATAATAATAAAAATAAAGAATTAAGAAAAAATTTTACATTTTTCAATTGGCACGTTCCACTTTCTTTAGGGTCCTCGGAAGATCCTTGGAAATAAATTTGCATATTTAACCCCCCCAGTTCACAATGTTAAGGTAAATATTTAATTTGCATAGCATTTAGGTAAAAATGTAAATTGGTCCAGCATCTTTCCCTTCTGGCACGTGACACTTTCTCTTTAAGAACAACATTTGAAGATCTATAGAAAATTTGCATACGTCAAGAAAAAGATCTGCACAACATTTGCATATTTCAGCTCCCACCCCCTTTCATAAAATTGTGTAAATATTTCGACTTGTCACCCTAAAAAAATTAGAAATTTATTTGATTGTGGTTAATTTAGAAGATCTTATTGTGGCTCGAGAGGATCAACAGCATCTTCCCTTTATCATCTATTTGAATATGCAAATGAGGGTAACATCTCCCAGGCAATATCATAATTATTTATTAGAAGTCGACAATGGAGAAACAGGTCACAACATTTGAAGATCTACACAAAATTTGCATATTTCAGCTTTCACCCCCTTGCAAAAAATGTTGTAAAAATGTTCTGACATTTCAATTTTCACCCTATAAAAACCAGTAAGGAAAGTAGTAAAGTCGGACGGTGCCGACTATATGATACCCTTCACCACTATGGGTATATTAAACAGGAATGAAATAAAATATGTGATATTTATGTAAATGTGCATCTACCTAGATCTATCCATAAAGTATGTAAATCGAGTTCAAACAAATATAAATAGGTCATCCGTTGGGCTATGTCTGTAATTCTAGAAAACGCAACTGCGTAATTCTATGCTCAATTTTGTAAGTTGTGCAAAAATTGATGTCAAACTGACTAAAAATTTACTTGAAATCGGGCGAAAATATATATGGAAGCTCTACCCAAATATTAAGCGATTTCAAAAAAAACTTGTCACAGGTTAGGTTATACTAATTTCAGAACGTTTTGTTCCTATCAGCCTATTGGTTCCTTGGTGCGTCAATTACTTAAAGCAAATCTATATTAAAAGGGAGCTATATCTAAATCTGGACCGATTTTCACGAAACAAGGCAGACATAACTCTAGGCTCAATTCAGTACGTTATGCCAAATTTCGTGCAAATCGAAAGATATATAGCGACTTTGGTGTACCATTTACATGAAATCGGACGAAACTATATATGGGAGCTATATAGAAATCTGGACCGATTTTCTCGAAACTTGGCAGACATCATTCTAGGCTCAATTCAGTACGTTACGCCAAATTTCGTGCAAATCGAAAGATATATAGGGACTTTGGGGCACCATTTACATGAAATCGGACGAAACTATATATAGGAGCTATATCTAAATCTGGACCGATTTTCTCGAAACTTGACAGACATCACTCTAGGATTAATTCAGTACGTTATGCCAAATTTCGTCCAAATCGAAGGATATATAGGGACTTTGGTGCACCATTTATTTGAAATCGGGCGAAACTATATATGGGAACTATATCTAAATCAGGACCGATTTTCACGAAACTTGGCAGACATCATTCTAGGCTCAATACAGTACGTTATGCCAAATTTCGTGCAAATCGAAAGATATATAGGGACTTTGGGGCACCATTTACATGAAATCGGACGAAACTATATATGGGAGCTATATCTAAATCTGGACCGATTTTCTCGAAGCTTGGCAGACATCACTCTAGGCTCAATTCAGTACGTTATGCCAAATTTCGTACAAATCGAAAAATATATAGGGACTTTGGGGCACCATTTACATGAAATCGGACGAAACTATATATGGGAGCTATATCTAAATCTGGACCGATTTTCTCGAAACTTGGCATACATCATTATAGACCTAAATGATTAGGCTGTACCAAATTTCGTGCAAATCGAAAGATATATAGGGACCGTTTACATTAAATCGGTAAAATATATATATGGGAGCTATATCTAAATCTGAACCGATTTTTCCCAATTTCAATAGGGTTCGTCCTTGGGCCGAATAAGTGACCTATGCCAAATTTCATCCAATTCGGATCATAAATGCGACCTGTACTTTGTTTACAATTTAACATGCACAGACAGACAGACAGACGGACGGACGGACATGCATAAATCGACTTAGAAAGTGATTCTATGCATATTCTAAAAAGGAACCATGTGTCTATCTCGTTTCCTTTGCCTGTTACAAACATATGCACAAAGACATAATACCCTGTACCACAGTGTGGTGAAGGGTATAATTAGAAATTTATTAGATTGCGGTTAATGTCCAAGATCCTATTGAGGTCCAAGAAGATCAGCAGCATCTTTCCTTGTCCATCAATTTGTATATGCAAATGAGGGTAATTTCTCCTTGACAATATCCAAATTATTTATTAGAAGATGTCAATGGAAGAAAATACCACATTGTCGAACGCCTGGCACGTTCCACAATCTCTGACAATAAATTAGAAAAAAATAATACAAAATCTTTTTTAATTTGCAGAATTATAGATGGTCTTATATTTATAGAATACCAATAATAAATCTGCTATTTTTACTATCCGAAAATCAAGTCATTTACCTACAGAACAGATATAGAAGTTCTATTTTCTACAATAGACCTATAGAGGGTCCTCCGTCTGTTGAAGACCTGTAGAAACTCAAATATCTATAGATGATACATTGGATATATATATATATATATATATATATATACGATCGATATACTGGAGATCTTCAATGTATAAGGGAAAAATATTCTGTAAAAAATCCCGCCTTGTTGTAGTCCTCCACTATGACATATTGGATATCTTAAGACCATAGAAAATATTTAGTAGGTTTCTATCCATAAAAAAAAACTCTATAAAATATGTTATATAAAAATACTTATATAAAGCCTTTTATGATTTGAAGTCCTATAAAAGGACTAGAGAAACCCTTTAGAAGGTATTTTATTTATAGGAAACCAACAGAAGGTATTCTGTCTATATATGACGTAAAAAAGTTCACAAGGTTTATAAAGGGTCTTCTATATTCATAATAATTTTTAACAGATATTTTTTATAATAACAAACTCAAGACAGTCTTTAAATATTTTACTCAACATTTAATATCCCACAATGTGGGCTAGGTGACCTAGGTAACCTTCAAAGTACTATAACTGAAAACAATAAAATTCCTTTTTCTTCCTTCTTGCCGCCTTTTTTCCTTTCCTTTCCTTCACAAAATAAAACTAACATTTCCCTAAGCATTTAGAATTGACCACTGGTCCTAACGCTTTTCATCCCTAATTGACCTTTATGCATCTCTATATTAAAAATACGTTATATCTCCCCCTAAATTCCTTGGCAATATTACAATAAAAATACATTTTGCATTTGATGTGTGAAATTGTCATTACCACCCAAAATAAAGAAAATGCAATTTTCTTAAGAAAAGATATTATTTTCGCAAAGGTCAAGCTGTTAAGAAATCAAACTCCGCATGCGAAGACAATAGACTGACCAAAATGGACCAAACCAATCAATGATGTTGTGTCAAAAAGGGGGTTGACTGTTGAGCAGCGGTGGTGACCTTTTCCAAGTGTTAATTGTTTTAAAATGTGATAGATTTTATAGAAAATGTTTGAAAAATTTAAAATATCGAACAATTCATTTAGGAAATTGTAACGTATTTTTGTGAAAGGGGCCAAATAAATCAAAACTTCGATATGCAAGCGAAGATGTGCAAATTTTTGCAATGGAGAACAGAAAGGGAAATGGGTAGAGGGAAATAAAACCAACATATTTCTAAGCTTTAGTTTGGAACTTTGTATTTGAAAAATGAAATTAATTTTATTTAAAAAAAAAATATTTTCATGAAAGGATGTCTATATATAGTCCAGATAAATGTTCGTATTTATTGGGAGATATATAAAACATTTTATATACGAGGACCTATAGACAGACGGTTGTACAT